>NW_025091156.1:300000-486277 GCF_016509475.1 Prionailurus bengalensis
CTTAGGCAGTGATCAGTACTGGAAGCACCTGGAGAACCATTTATGGGACAGTGGCCCAAACTCTGATTTTTTTTTAAGTTAGAATTTACTGGAAAAGTCTGGGGAATAAGGTATCCAATACCCAGTGTACTCACCACCCAGATTTAATGCACAGTCTTCCGTATTTATTTCTGATCAATAAAAAAAAATTAAGTTTCAAATGCCATTTAGGACATCCTTACTGATTACATCCATATGTTCCCAGATGAACACTGTGGCCCAGCTTGGATGACATGCCTCCTTTAAGGTAATCTTCTGGATTTCAGAGGAGGGTTAGGACTCTGATGGGCCACACCAGGCTCCTCACATGCCCACTCCTAGGGGTGGGGAGAGGTGAGGTGGGAGCAGCTCTACACAGCACACTCGATTGAGAATGGGATGGGGGCAACCCTCTGAAATGAGGAGGGAGACCGATGAAGAGATCATGTTGGGTTGCAGAAGCGCAGGTGGCCATGCAGCTGGGGTGATATGGGAAATGTAACCTCTCCAGAATTTTTATTCGGCAGAGGTTTGGTGGTTTTGTGGGGTAGGGGTTTGGAGGCATTGTCTTGGCACTGCGTCTGCATAAAATGTGCTCTGTTATGTCGAATTTGTATGTTCATTTGGGTTAGTGGGTCAAGTAGTGAGGTTTGGCTGCGTTAAAAAAACAAAAACAAAAACAAACCAAAAAAACCCAAACAGTGACTTCTACAAGATTTTTCCCTTACCTATCACAAGTCTGGAAATACATAGTCTTCTCTGGGGCTAGTGTGATGGTTTTATGATCATCAGGAACTCAGGCTGCTTTTTCTTTTTGCTCTACAATCTTCAGTACATGGCTTTTTATCGTCTTGATTGCCTTATGGTACCTAGATGGTGGCTGATGTTTGAGCCATTACAGCTGTATGTTAGGCAGCTGGAAGTGGGAAGTGGTGAGGGGCCGAGCGTGCATTTCACAGCTGAATTCTATAAGGATTTAAAACTTGAGGGGTAATCTGTAAGAAGCTTTTCAGGATACCACCCCCTCCCCCCACGACTTCTGCTTCTAGCTCTTCGGCTCCCGTAATTGCAAGGAAAGCTGGGAAATGTGATTGCGTCATTGGCACAGGAAGGAGGGATAATGGATATTGGGTAGATAGCCAGCTGTCCTGGCCCCAGGAGGCTGATGGAAGCTATGTGGGAGGGGTGGGGGTGGTGCTGCCAAAGCTCCTCCCCGCCTTCCCTGTTCCCACCACCCCCAACCATCCCTTAGTGCTGTCAGCATCGAGAAAAGCTTCATCAAAGGCACAGGGGTCATCATTGCAAGAGGATCCGGTCCCTGGGTCTAGAAGTGCCCATGTCTCTCTGGGGACTCCCATAAAGGATAACATTTTATTTGCTCACCCTGATTTTATCCCCTGTAGGATGCTTTCCCCTGCTAAATCATTGAAAGAGCAATTGCCTGGAAATACTAAGTATTGATTCATGATTTCTGTTCATTTCTTCTTTATTGTTCGGCGAGAAATGAAGTCCCAGAAATGGAACAGGAGCCCTCAGACAGCTTCAGCTCCCTCCTGGAGGTGGGCCAAAGCCAGATGTACGTTGATCATTGCGCTGTTACTTTCTAGGGCCGCCTTGGCCTTGGATTGTTGTGCAGTTTGTCAGTCAACGTCTTGTTTGGTGTCCGGCTTCTCTCCTTCCAGGAAGCTGACAGGTGGCTTGTTTTGTTCAATGCCACTCTAGTTCTGAAACTAGTAGTATTGCTGCCTATTTTGTACTTAAAATTTTTTATTCCTTCCTTTCTTGAGTGATGTATTCACTAAGCATTTATACCAGGATGCAGGCTCCTTGTGAGGAACATTGACTTGGTTTTGATACTGTTGTGCAGACACCTTCCAAAAATAGATGCCTGACCCCAGATGTCCCCCTGGTAGGTGACAAAGAGCTTTTTGATGAATGAGTGAAAGAATGAATGTGTTGAGCACCGTATGATAATAGCTCATGTGGATTAAGCTTCATATGCCAGGCCCTGCTCTGCTTGATAGGCACCCTTCTTGTGGGGTGAGTACTGTCATCGTCCCCGTTGTATGGGTGAGGGGCCTGAAACTTAAGAGGTCAGAGCATAGAGAGGGGCCGAACTGGGTAACAGCCCCTGCCATCCCCTGCGTAAGGATTAGATTGTTTTTACTGTCATCAGTGCGGTCAAGTGCTTTGCCCAAGGTGCACAGTGGGTGAATGGTGTCCTGACACAGAAGGGAATGGCAGTGTGTGCCCCTCTGCAGCCCATAGGCTGGGGTGACTGGGTGGGTACACTGGGTGGGCTCTAGGAGAGGGAGCACCCAGGTGTCTCCCAGGCAGCCAAGCCAGTGGGCAGAACAGGGCAGGTTTTGGACATTGAGCCATGCTATGTGCTTTCTAGGTGCACTTGACCACAGGAACCAGGAGGCATTCTAGGTATGTGCTGTACCTGAACTTGTCACCTTGCCAGTCTCCCCATTGCCCTTTTCATTTCTATCGGACCCCTCTTCTTACTGTTCACGGGACCCAATCCCTCCAAAAACGCACCCTCCTTCCCACAGGTGGAGCCAATCACACCCAGCTCAGCTCTACCTTTAATTGCTTGTGCCTTTGTTTGCACCTGGTTTGTCTCATTATAATGCCATTAGCAGAGTGCAGGGGTCCAGCTGCTGGGTAACCAGGAATTGTGCCCACACGTTTTGAGGCCTTGCTTCTATGCTCTTGGCTTCTTCCCGATGAGTAAAATGAAGGATTTGAAATAGACAGGAAGCAAACGTATACCCAGGGGCCAAAAGCATCTGCTGAACTCATAGCTTGCTTAAAAATACTTTTCCAGCAACTTTATTGTTGAACACCAATTTGTGTTTTCTTGTTAAAAAAGAAGCCATATTCACTGTAGAGAATGTAAGATGATACAGGTAAGTAGAAAGGGAAAAAATAAAAGTCACTTACCAACCCTCAGGTGTTGTTAACAATCTGGAACCTACCTGTCCAGGTAGGTATAGTGCTTTGCCATGTGACCGCTCCTGGGGTAAACACCCCCACCTGGAGAGAGCTTTGTGATCTCTGACCACCCCTCCCTTTGACACATGGACTTTATGGGCCAAGAGAAAAGTTGATGGCATGGACAAAACCCACAGTAAATAATTTAACAGTAAAGTCAGGCAGTGGTACAACCTGACTATAAATTATATCAAGTGTCAGCGGCTAGTCACATGTGTTCCGAGTGACAGGAAATGGGGTTTGATGGGATGCAAGCTGGCTGCTGCTTGCTGTCTTGCCTCTTTTCTCACCTCTTTTCCAAAGTAGGGTGGAACAGTGTTCACGGAGGCAGCCTTTACCAGAAAGTGTTAGAACATGAACGTGAGACCATGGGTTTGGCCCCGAAAGTCCCAGGTCTGCCCTTTGCTAGAAATGTGACCTTAGGCAGGTTACCTGGCCTTTGGTTTTCTGTGTATGTCATTTTGGGTAGTTTCTCTTCCTAAGTCTTCCAGTTCATGAAGCTTTTCTTCTGCAGTTTGCCCATGACATGTTCATGTGGCCTCCCCTAGCTGCAGTGGATGCTGGGAAATTGTCTTTGTCTTCCATCCAGATGGTCAGGTGCTTAGCAAGAAATTTTTCTTGCTACAGAAGAAAGAATGGCTAGGGGACACAAGCCCTTTCCACCACACATCTGAATTAGCAGCTACTTGGCTTTTACCCGAGGAAGCTGGCGGTGTTGGCTTGGCTAGCAGGGACAGGAATGGGGTCTGTTTCAGTGGAGAAATGGGGAAAAGTAAAATGTGAAAGATGATTTCTGCTTACCACTTTTGAAGCTCTCCCCATTTGTGTGAAACAGGAGAAACAGGACTCCTCCTTCTCTTTATGTTTAAGCAGTAAGGTAGCCATTTTCTTTGTGTCCTGTGCTTATTTCTCCTGTGAATCAAGGGTGCCCTTGTAGCATGCAGGATTGGATTTACCATGGACATTTGTCCTCTTGATCAGCTATTGGTCAATACCGTGAGAATTGGAATTAGAATTGAGGCCCAGGTGCAAACCCTGACTTATGGCTCACCTGGTGTCATTTTGGGGTGGCATAACTGAGCCACTCCATCTGTAAGTACCTACCTGGTAAGATTCATTCGTTCATTTGTTCATTCGTTCATTTGAAAGAAAATGCTGGAGGGGGAGAGAGAGAGAGTCACAAGCAGGCCACGTACTTAATGTGGGATTTGATTCCATGACCCTGGGATCGTGACCTGAGCTGAAATCAAGAGTTGGATGCTCAACTGACTGAGTCACCCAGGTGCCTCTGAGCTTAAGTTTTAAATTACTCTTTCTGTATCATTTGGTCTCCCATGGGGAGGGGAGAATTAAAATTAATCTTGGTTTCCCATGACTTTCTATTACTCTTTTCATGTTTTGGCAACTTGTAGCCAGAGAGTTCTTTTTATGACACTTAGCATCCAATTAAATATGAATCCTAGGAGGTCTCTTCTGTCTCTCCTATTATTTGCAATAATAAAAAAATGGTTAAATGTATTAGAGAATTGATTTTAGTGAAATCAGTCACTAGATTTTTTTTAAGTTGATTTATTTTGAGAGAGTGAGAGAGAGAGCACGAACAGGGGATGGGCAGAGAGAGAGGGAGAGAAAGAATCTCAAGCATGCTCCCTGCTGTCAATGCAGAGCCTAACGGTGGGGTTCGATCTCATGAACTGTGAGATCATGACCTGAGCTGAAATCAAGAGTCAGATGCTAACTGAGCCACCCATGCCCTTCTCATACCTTGTTTTTTAATACTTGAATATTTTATTGGAATTTTAAAGTTGAGTTATATATACTTTTTGTAACAAATGCAACAATACAGAGATGTACGAACAAGTTACTCTGACCCAGTGCTACCTATTTCAGACAACCAGAATTAATTGACATATGTAAACTTAAACATATCTTGACAAACATGTATACCCATTCGGTTTCTTTTTATTCTCCCCAAGAATGGAATTACCATTGAGTCTCTATCCTAGGTTGCCACACTGTGGTCCATAGGCATGTCATCTGTTTGTGTAAATAAAGTGTTAGTGTAACACAGCCACACCAATTTTTTACATATTGTCTGTGTGTGCTTTCTCGATATAATGGAATGTTGACTAGTGCAAAGAACATGTTACCTGAAGAACTGAAAATATGTACTATCTGGCCCTTCAAAAAAAAAAAAAGTTTGTAGACCCTTGATCTACGTGGCGTTTCTCAGGTAATGGTATATCACTTAAGTCATGAATCTTTGTCCAGATCAATAGGTAAAGATCTAAATAAGTCTTTTTTTTTTTTAAGTTTATTTATTTTCAGAGAGAGAGAGGCAGAGATAGCATCTGAAGCAGGCTCTGTGCTGTCAGTGCAGACCCCGACACAGGGCTCAAACCCATGAACCGTAAGATCGTGACCTGAGGCGACATCAAGAGTTGGATGCTTAACCAACTGAGCCACCCAGGTGCCCCTGAATCAGTCGTCTTAATATCTTTTGATACTAATATCAATGATATGATATATCAATGATATAATGATATAATTTTAAAGCTCATTTTCCTATAGAAGGCATTTAGGTTGTTTCCAGGCTTTTGCCACTAAAAATGGTGTTGAAATAACCCCACATACGTGTGTCCTTCTCTACAGGGGGCTTCATTTTGATGGGAACGATGTACAGAAGCATAGTCACTTGGTGTAAGCATGAGTTCTATGCCCATCAGTTGCTTTTCGTTTAAAACCCAACAGCAAACCTGGTTTTCAGTCCTTTTTGACTATGGCTCACAATAAGAAGGATGCTTTTAAGTGCACATGTTCATGTATTAAGAAATTGAGACACTGCCTTCCTAGAACATTACTTATTTAACCTTTACTGTGTGCAAAACATTCTTATGTTTTATATTCTGCTCCATCATAACAGACACTTGTGACGCACTGAATTACTTTCACCACCCCACTAAAGGGATGCAATCTGTAGTTTGAAAACCTCATTTTATAGAAGGGGGTAATATTCCAGAATCTAGTAATCTAGTTAATGCATTCAGTATCTTCTCTGTTGGTTAAGGCCTTTCCTCCCTCCTTCCCTTACCTAAGGTATAAACATTATTTCTCTTAGTGAAAACTCAGATTTTAGTACATGATGTCTTCATAGTTTCAAGGTGGGAACAGACCAGTTTCTTCTGGAAATGTCACTTGTTGTTTGGTCTTTTCACACTTCCCCGAGGAGAGTAGACGTGGGGCTTTGCTGCCATGTATTGTGGGCACCTGTGAGCCAAGCCATCTCACAGGTGATTGTCTTTTTCTGGGGTCTAGCCCTCTCCCTCATACATAGATCCTGACAACCCTCTGACCCCAGCATGCATACATATAGATCACCACCCGCTGCCCCAGCCTCAACTCCCATGGTGACCCCTGATGAACAGTCTGAGTTTTGGCCTCCACCAGCCATGAGAGCCATGGTTCTGCTCTTGCCTTCAGGTCTTTTGAGGCCACCAGCCCTATTTCAGCAATAGAAAATTTCCCCCCTCTGGCAAACAACAGCAAACAGCTGAAGCCCACAAGAAAGTGTATTATCCCATGGAAGTAGGCCTTTGGTTGCAGGTGTGGCTGAATCCAGGTATGCATAACAGTTTACTAGGAACACGTATCTCTCTGCCCCTTGGTTCTGCCTCCAGGATAGGTTTGTTTCATTGTCAGATTCTCTTTCCTGGAGGGGAGGAGAGGTAAGAGAACTAGGCAGGGGTCAGAGCAAGTAGCACCCCATATGACTTGCCAGCGGTGTGGATTTTATCCTCTGACTCAGGGCACCTGGTGAAAAATTAAAAGCAGGAAGTGACATGGGGCGCCTGGGTGGCTCAGTCGGTTGAGTGTCCAACTTCAGCTCAGGTCATAATCTCGGGGTCCGTGAGTTCAAGCCCCGCGTCGGGCTCTGTGCTGACAGCTCAGAGCCTGGAGCCTGCTTCAGATTCTGTGTCTACCTCTTTTTCTCTCCTCCCCCGCTCATGCTCTCTCTCTTCTCAAAAATAAATAAACATTAAAAAAAAAAAAACAGGAATTGTTTTGACATGAGCCAATTGGTATGTTTCTTCCCCTCAGGCAAAGATCTGCCCCATGTGTTGTGTTGTTTCTGTGCAGGACAGAAATGATTCTGCCTTTAGAGGGCCGGTTACTTTTAGACACTGAAAATATTTTTCTTCCCCCTCCCCTTCTTTCTTTCTTTCTTTCTTTCTTTCTTTCTTTCTTTCTTTCTTTCTTTCTTTCTTTCTTTCTTTTTCTTTCTTTCTTTCTTTCTTTCTTTCTTTCTCTCTCTCTCTCTCTCTCTCTCTCTTTCTTTCTTTTTTTTTGGAATTTCATACATTGTTTGAATTTAACAATTCATATTATGAATTCATGAAAATGATCTTTTCAGCTTCTTATAATAGCAGAAATTATCCTTCATTAGATACTGACAGGTCCTGTGATGTGTGTAATTATAAAAAAATATTCCTAGGCTAGCATGTTCTGCAGTGTTAATATTATGCAAATGAGCAGGGGATAAGGATAGAAGCTGAGTAGAATGGTCAGACTTTATGGGAGCAGGGAGGGTGGCAGCTTTGCAGATTTTCTAAAAATGAATAAATATTTGCTGTACACATTAAGTACGTTTTTATTAGTCTACCTCAGTGCTTACCCTCTCCTCATCAGCAAGGGAGCGAATTAATTTTAGCACCCCGAATTGTTTGTAACTCTTGCCCGTATATGGAATATGCATCGCATGAAGGAGAATTTTTTTTCCCTTTCTCCTTCCTTTGCTCAGCCTTTTCTGCAAGGCACGCTATAGTAATCTGCCTGTTCTGAGGTAAGGCAAGCTTGTTGCAGAGACAGCTGAGTGGGGAGGGGAGAGATGAGGGGTGGGGGCACTGAGTCTTCATCTCGTCACCCAGGATGGTCCTCTGGCTGAGCCTGAGAAATGAGGACATCCTCTCATTCAGATCCTGAGGATGGCCAAGTGGGATGGTCATGGCTTTTCTAGAGAGTGTATTTATGATCTTGTTTTATAGTGGCTGAGGCACAGAGGCCATCAGTGGCAGACCCTGGACTCGAGCCAGCTCTTTGGTGTCCAGGGTAATCCTGTTCTTCTACACCTCATGGCTGTATTAATTCTAGAAATAGGTGGTGGTTAAAGGGACCACAAATGGGCCCTCTCCACGTTGCTTGTACCTGACAGAGAGGAAGGAAGTGGTAGTTAGGAGCAGACCCCAGAGTCAGACAGCCTGGGTTGGAATCTTGGCTCCTTGAATTCGTAGCTGTGTGGACCATGCCTAGCTGCTTAGTTTGCCTGTGTCTCTATTTCCTCACCTATAAAATTGAGGATCATAATAGTGCCCCTCTCCTCGGTTCATCATGAGCATTAAATGAGCTAATGGAAATGAAGAGGTTGGAACAGTGCCTGGTGCCCAGGAAGCACTATTTGCATCTTTTTTTTTTTTTAATTTTTTTTCAACGTTTTTTTTTTTTTTAATTTTTATTTTTGGGACAGAGGGAGACAGAGCATGAACGGGGGAGGGGCAGAGAGAGAGGGAGACACAGAATCGGAAACAGGCTCCAGGCTCTGAGCCATCAGCCCAGAGCCTGACGCGGGGCTCGAACTCCCGGACCGCGAGATCGTGACCTGGCTGAAGTCGGACACTTAACCGACTGCGCCACCCAGGCGCCCCCTTTTTTTTTTTTTAACACCTAAAATCAGGTCTTCAGTTTCTTCCCTGCAAGCTTTTGAAACGAAGGCTCTTTGACCCTAACTGAAATTGTGGTTGAGTAGAAGGGGGAAAAAAAGCCACGAGAGGAATAGAAGCCATTTGTGGCTGTGGCCCTTAATAGATGTTGGTGGACAAAAAGTGACATGCACAACATTACCCTGTCTCATACCAGAAGGCCTGAAACACCAAAGTCCCTTGTTTTGGGAACAGTCCTTGAATGGTTTCTGAATTACAATGGAAGTGGTGTTAGCAAACCTTGTGTCCTGCCAAACTGCTCTGGGGCTGGCATTTGGCAGGTGATTCTGTTTGCTAATTCCCTGGGTTTTATCTCTGTTCTGACTTTGTGGGCTTGAATTCCTAATGTCTTGTTTCATAGTCCAGAATCTTGAGAGCCTTGGTAACTGGCTTGGGAAGGACAAAGCTATGGCTGATGGTAAAGCAAAGTGGCTTGAATTTTAGGTGGGGTCGTCTGATCCACAGTCATGGGGAAAATGAGGATCGTTGTGACACGTTAGACATAACAGGGCTTTGTTCTGGACAGGAGTCCGCAAACTTCTGTGAAAGGCTGGGTAGTAAATTTTTCATGCTTCGTGTATCTGACGCTCCGTGTAGCAGTTCCTCATCCGGAGACCATATATAAACAAACGAGTGTGCCTGTGTTCTATGATGGACTCAATTACATACCCCCCCCCAACTCCTGTTGATCCCGTTGTAACCCCCAGTGTGACAGTCAGGGGAGATAGGGCCTTTAAGGAGGTAATTAAAGTTACATGAGTGGGGCCCTATTGTGGTAGGATCCCCTTCCTAAGGAAAGAAAAAAAAAAAAACAACAAAACCTCAAGGCAACCTTGCTCTTTGCTTACTTGACAATATCCCTCATGACCTTGTAACATGAGACCACTTAATCAGACTGCATGTTAGTGTGTTAACCATATATGGGACACAAAGAGTAAAAAATAGATTTAAAAACAAAAAAATAAACTATGCCACGTGGCATTCGAGGCTCAGTCAGTTGGGTACAAACCCAACTGAGCAGTGCCAGCAAGAATAAAGTTGCTTCCTGGAAAGAAAAGCCTCGGTGTCACGACTCCCTTAGCGAGAATCCTGCTATGTTATTGGGGACTCTCGTCTGGGATTCAGAGACAGTGCGTTTCCACCTCCTTTGCCACTGGAGATCCAACCTTGGGGCGCTGGGAGAGGCAGCCTCGCCTGGTGCCAGCGGACTGCTTGATCCGCTGGAGACTAGCCCTCTTGGTGTGCTGGGGCGAGGACCTTGTGTGCACTAATGGAACCTGTGAGGCCCAGGAACCAGCGCAGGGAGCGCCCATCAGACTAGTAAAAACCGGGGTTCTTTTGGCAGACGTGCCTGTAAGAGGCAGAAAGGAGCCTGATCACCTCCCAGAGTTGCCCTAGTAGGCCACAAGGGATGAGGAACGAAGCTGCAACTCTAAGGCGTTTGGTGCCGGGCGGCAGGTTGGCCATGTGACTGTGTATGGGGACTTGTCTCTCCTTCATTTCCTGGGTCAGTGACTATAATTAGAGCCAACTGTCTCTGGTTCTTCTACCTCAGAACAGGGACTTCAAGGAATATTCCCAAGCAGCTGCTGAAACTCCTTTTGTTGCGGGTAATTCTGTCTTCTCCAGACGGACATGGGCTGCCTAATGCCACTGGTGGAAAACAAAACAAAAGAAACCTGGGGTCTGTCCCTCTGAGCTGACAACATTTAAAACTGGGAATTCTCTTTCTCTGCCTTATGCTGGCACCTCCTCGCTTCTGCCTTTCCTTCCCTCCCTCCTGTTTCTGCACCACCCGGGGGGCGGCCTGCACAACTGGCTCTTCAATGCCTCAGACACCATCAGTTCCCCCTCCCCCCCTAGATGTCCAAGAGCAAAGACCACCGATGTCCATTTCCCCACCAACATTCCAGGTAAAAATTAACCATGGGGAGCAAATTGTCTTACATGGATTCAAGTAAAACCTCATCAGTGTTTAAGCTAATTTATGTTTGTTGGTTTGAGATAGACCATGTTTATCAACATTAAAAAAAATAATTCTACCTATATTTACTGAAGGTCAAATCAGCTCATGTTATCTCTGTTCCAGTTTGTTACCAAAAGGATGGCTTAAAGTGACGGTTAATTTTGTCTCTCTCAATGTTTTCATGGGTAATTGTTAAGATAGCTTTCAAAGTCTTTGGTACCTAAAACATTAAAGTTTTGCTTGCATGATAAACTGAGGTTGAATTCACTGGATATCTAACTAGATAAGAGGCTAAAGCACTAATTACTAGATGTAGGTTTGTGCTTCTGACTTGTTACAGGAAAAATAACTAAGGATTATTTGGAACTGTTGAAAAATATGCTTTGTTTTCTGGTGTAACCTAGAGTTCATAATTCGTTACTACTTAGTTTTCACTGGAGACTAAGGTTTCTAAGAGTTAAAATTCTGCTTGAGTTAAAATTTTACATGTAGTTAAAGAGTTAAAATTTAACATGTAGTTAAAACTGATAAAAATAAGAAAGGCAACTGTATATGCAAAAAAGTAGATAAAAACGAAAGACATAAGATAGGAAAATACATTTTTGTTGAAGGTAAAAGAAAGTAATTTTGTCCTAAATGAGACTGGTTATTTGGAGAAAAATGGCTTGGGACAAAATCTAACTGCAAAGAAGATTTGTAGAAGATTTGTGAAGGAAAATCTTTAAAAAGAAATTTTATGTGTGGTCAGGATGGACTAAAGTGAAAATAGATGGATTTTAAAAGTACACAGGGTTAAGATTAAAATTCCTCCTCCTTTGATCCAAAGGCAGGCGAATAGACCTCAACTTTGGCTCTTTAACTCCCTCCCTCAACAGCCAATGATCAATATGTAACTTACTGTTAGACCAAAATAAAATTAATGCATCCTATGACAACCAAGGAAATTTTGCTTGGTCACAGACCATACCCCCAAGGTCCTACAGGCAGGAAATGGAGGGATTTAAAAAACAAAAAACAAAAAACAAACAAAAAAACTTTACAAGGTTTAAGACAGTCAAAAGGGGATCTAGGTAAACTTTCTGATCCAATAAGTGTATAAAGGCTTTTCAGAATATTACATACGTTTTTGAGTTGACCTGGAAAAATATAATGCTTTTGTTAAATCAGACTCTTAATGAGACAGTTGTTTTTGGGGGGAAAAAAATAAAGGAAACCTAAGATTTAGCCCTTAAATTATGCTAAACTAGCAACTATTTTACAAACACAAAATGGGAGCCCAATGACCTTCCTGGAGACGTTGAGGGAGGCTCTCATTAAATATATGGCTATCCCCCTTGACACCCCTTAGGGTGAAATGATTTTTAAGGACAAATTTTTCAGTCATTCAGCCCTAGATATTCAGAGAAAAGACAAAAATTGGCTGTTGGCCTTGAAGGGACCCTGGAGGAGCTCTTACAAGCTGCCAATTGGGTATATTACAAAGAAAACAGAAAAGGAAGCTTAAAAAAAAAATCTGAGGCCTTAGTTGTGCCCTTATGTGCTATGTCAGACCGGACTTCTCAAGGTCCTGGTTCCAAGTGCCATTTATATGGCCATTCAGAGCACTAAAATGAGAACATCCTCAGAGGGGACAACCAAAATAAAAACGCCATAAGCCATGCCCCTTGTATGGAAACAGCCACTGAAGATTTGACCTCTATCTCTTTGGATCTCTATCTGTGAGGGCTCAGATAACCACTGTCCCTAGAAGGGACTAACTGGCGCCTGGGGCTCTTCACGGTGGCTCCCCTAAACTAACGGTCTATCAGAAAGCCAGAACCTCAGGAACTCTGAATATAGAAGGAAAACTGGTTGATTTCCTTCTTAACACTAGAGCTACCTTTTCTGTCCTCCCTTCTGCTCCAGGCCAACTATCAAAACACAGCATGATGATTAGAGGCATCTTTGAAAAACTTCTATCTAAAGTTTTCTCTTAGCCCCTGGGATGTGTATGGGGAAACCTAATTTTTTCTCAGCCTTAACTAGCCTTGTAGGAAAGGGACATTATAACTAAATCAAAGACTATGGTGCTACTAACTCCAGGACAGGTAAACAGTTATGTGAGTTTTTGAAAAGTACTAGATACTGTAGGCTGTAGATGCCAGGGTTCAGGAGAATAGTTTGCTGCTATATCAATTATTAAAGGAGACTCAACTTCTAGACACTGTCTCAAGCCGCTGGAATGGTTACAAACAGAGCAGGGCAATTACTATTCCCAAGCTCACACAGCTAAAAGATTATTAAAACATACCATCAGGCCTTTCATTTAGGGAGGGACAAAACTTAATCACATGGCCCAAAGGATATTTATTAGAAAAAATTCTGCAAGTAGTTTCAGTCTATAAAGTATGTCTTAAAAGCAATCCTTTCAGGGCGCCTGGGTGGCTCAGTCGGTTAAGCGGCCGACTTTGGCTCAGGTCATGATCTCACGGTCTGTGAGTTCGAGCCCCGCATCGGGCTCTGTGCTGACAGCTCAGAGCCTGGAGCCTCTTTCAGATTCTGTGTCTCCCTCTCTCTGACCCTCTCCCGTTCATGCTCTGTCTCTCTCTCAAAAATAAATAAACGTTAAAAAAAAAATTAAAAAAAAACAAATTTCAGAAAGTTGCATTCATTGGCTTTGGCTCTCTCTATATAGCAAGTAACACTGGTCTGCTCTTTGCTAGAGTGATTCCATTTTTCAGTAGACTTTGTAAGAAAAAGGTAGGCAGGACTCTGCTTCGGCTCAGTTGGTTAAGCGGCCAACTTCGGCTCAGGTCATGATCTCACGGTCTGTGAGTTCGAGCCCCACGTCGGGCTCTGTGCTGACAGCTCAGAGCCTGGAGACTGTTTCAGATTCTGTGGCTCCCTCTCTCGGACCCTCCCCTGTTCATGCTCTGTCTCTCCCTGTCTCAAAAATAAATAAATTAAAAAAACGTTAAAAAAAAAAAAAGCAATCCTTTCAACCACAAACTTGCTGTCCCAGACAATCAAGGAACTGGAAACTATCCAGGAAAGACCAACAATTTAGGTCTCCCTCAGATGACAAGGTCAAAAAAAAAAAAAATTCCAACATCTGTTTGTATGGGTTAATACTTTTACTAATTGAGTAAAGGCCTTCACCTACAAGATAGAAAAGGCACAAAAAATAATAAAAATGCTGCTTTATAAAATAATACCCAGGTTTGGCTTAACTAAAAATTTATAAATTAATAATGGTAAATGGCTGCCTTGACTCTTTCTCTAGTAGAACTCCGGGCTCTTAAAGAAGTTTTACACATCAAAATAAAACAGACTGTCTGTGTGTACTCAGGAAAACTCTAAATAAACCTCACAAGCATTAGATGCTTTAAAAAAGATATTTTTAAGTTAGGGCCAAACTCTTGAAAATAGAGGCACCATTGATTGCTTTTCCTGCTTCTCCATCATCTGGGTTATGAGAGATTCCCCGACATACGTTGTTTACAAAATCAAGGTCTCTCCTAGATTATTTGACAGGTTTAGAAACTGTAGACATTATCTTAAGTTGCCATGTTGTTGTACTGGAGAAACGAATAAAATACTGTGCCAAAGACGGCCAACAGGACTAAAACAAGCTCTGGTCTCTAGCTTAGAGACTCCTCTTCCAGGTTCTCCCCCCACCTCATTGGAGGAAACCCTTCTGGGGGGCCAGAATCCATCACCAGCTCACGATTTATCCAGTTCTGACAGTGTGTCAGTCACACATTGGGTCTTTGTGTTCATTTTCACTTAATTTTGGGAAGAAGCCTGTGAATTAAGGGGGGGGTGTCACCCTCTTTTATAAATATGGCAGCAGAGGTACAGAAGGGTTTAGGCCCCACCTGCTACTTCGTTATGGCGCACCACTGTGGTGGGCCTCCAGCCTATCGGTCATCTTCAGCTCCATGTCCCTTGCTTCCTCATTCTATGTGGCCTTTGTTCCTGCTGTTTCCTCTGCCTGGAACAATACTCTGTGCTCAGGCAACAAACTGTCAATATCAACTCCTTGCTTCCTCAGGACCTTGCTGATGCTCCCAACAAAGTCAGATTTTCCCTGTAGAGTATGACGCTTACATGCATCTCTCCCTTAATGTAATTTTATGTGGATCTGTCACGGATTGGTATGTGTCTTCTCTGCTCCAGGAGAGCAAATTCTATGTCTCCTGCTCCCTTGGAGCCCAGTGATTCATGTAGTAGGTGCTGAGTTCATGTGGGTTGGCTCATTGAGTGAATAATTGGATGAATGAATGATAGTCCCACGTAGAAAGTAGTGGAGTCCAAACTCTGCCTGACACCTTTGCCATGCAAGCCCACCTTCTCTCCACTATGCCATGTCTTTGTCTCCCATCTGAATGCCCGTCAGGGCAATGACATCCATTCACACAAAGGTATCTCTGACTATCAGGGGATCCTTTCCTGGGGGCAGGTTGTGCTGGACACAGGGAGGAGAGAGAAAAGCGGTCATTTAAGGGCCTGAAGACTGTGGGAAGAGCTGGCCATTTGGGCAGCGGTCCCCAGGGCACACCTGACCTTGTCATTGCCTCAGGCCTGCTCTGCTTATCTCCCCAGAGTCAGGCAGCTGGAGCAAAATGAAGGAGGAAGTCTGAAGCTCATCTTCAGTTCTGGAACCTTCTCTTCCTCTGTGAGAGGCATCTATTGTGGGGAAGCTCAGGCTCTCCTGAGTTCATATCCACTTGGCCTGGCTCTCTCCTGACCTTAGGTTAGACTTATTCCTATACCACCATAGCCTCAAGGTCAGCAACTGGTTTTGCTGTATTTGGAAGCCCCAGTTTGTACTTCTATCAAGTGGGGAGTAACTTGGCTCCCCTGGGCAGCCCAGTGAGAGGTTGCCAGTAAAATCGCTCGGTGGTGGGCACGTGGCTGGGGCCTGACCCATTTTCATGTCCGAATCCCCTAGCACTGGGGTGCATGTAGTAGGTGCTTGCTGAGTGTTTGCTGAGCGAGAAGTTCGTTTGCATGGAGCTCAGCAGGAGTGTGTGGCCCCAATCTTTGTTTTCAAAAACAGGAGCAGGGACAGAGTTTGCTCCTACTGCTACCTTTTTGTGATGTTACAGACTTTGAAGCCAAGTGGCTTATTTTAAGAATGAGTTTGGGATTAGGGGTTAAAGCTTTTTAGTTTTCTTTTTTTGAATGTAAGCATTTTCAGGACTCTATTCATGATTCTTCCCCCTGTCCCGCCCCCCCCCCCCAAATCTGGTATAAGATGGAAATGAATGCCAGAGTTTTTTCTTTTCCTTTTTTCTTCTCTTCTCTTTTTTTTTTCTTTTTCCACTTTTATTGGGATTTGATTACAGTCCTGAGAATTCTCTGGGAGAACAGCTTCTGCTTTGAATAATAAACGGAGACAGGGAAATAGTGCACTGTCAGATTGTGAGGCGTGGGGGTCCGTTAGAGTCACTGGCGGGGAGAGCCGAGGGTTCAGCTCCTCCTCACCTGCAGGTTTCTTCCCCCTGGGGGAGCAGACTTGGTCTCACTTGGTCGCTTGGTCAGACTTGGTCACTGAAGTTGGATTCCTCTTTTCTTTCTTCTGCCCCCGCGGCGGTTCTCTGTTTCTCTACCCCGAGCACCCTTTAATCAGATCCACTCCCCTGAGGCGGCAGAGAGGGTCCAGTGCGGTGTGACTGGAGGCTGTGTTCACATCCTCTCCCCGCGACAGCAGCCCTGTGTAATGTACGTCTTAGTTCCAGAGGTCAGCCGAGCGGACCGAGGTTCAGAGAGCTCTCGTGACCCAGCCTGAGGCACGTGGCTTCATGGTAGCGTCCGATGCACATACGGGCCTTTCTCTTTATTTAAGACTGTGCCTCTTCCTCTTTCATTTTTGCTTTTTCTTTTCAAGCAAAATTGAGTGTCTGATGTGCTCTAGGCACAGCACACTGGGTGGGTTTAAAGATTCAAATTCCTTTGTGGTTCCCACTCCCTACCTGCAAGATGAATCTGTCCCTTTCTTGTCTCCATCTCATTCTGGATATCAAAGCGGGGTTTTTTGGGTTTTGTTTTTTGTGTTTTGCTTTTTGCAGCATACTAATCACTTCATCTTAATCTCAGAAAGGGCTCTTTGGAAACTTGGAATGTAGGTAGAGAAGGCAGTTTCCCAGAAGCAGAACACTTATTCAGGGTGTGTGCAAAGCGGTGCCTTTAGAAGAGGGGAGTGCAGTGTTGGAAGTATCTCAGAAAATGTTAGATCAGAGCGTGTTCGGTGGGCTTCGCTGCTGTAGCTTTTCCCACAATGGTGCCTCCTAGCTCTCCAAAGGGAGTAGATATAGCATGTGTTACATGCATTGTTTCCCAAGATCATTTCCCCAAGGAGCATCTTTTCTGAACTTTTTAAAAATGTCTGTTTATTTTTGAGAGAGAGGGGAGGAGCAGGCGAGACAGAGAATTCAAAGTAGGCTCCAGGCCCGGAGCTGTCAGCACAGAGCCCGACGCGGGGCTCAAACTCATGAGATGTGAGATCACGACCTGAGACAACATCAGGCGCTTAACCGACTGAGCCACCCAGGCATCTGGAGGAGCGTCTTTTCTAACATGTTTTTGGAAGGCATTTGGGAACGTTAGGGCCCAGTTACACACCATTTTCATTACCCATGCACTAGCTGGTGAAGGGATCAGGGAAGCCTGGTTCGTCTCATGGGCCTGTCTGGACGTACAGTCTGCAGGGGCTGGAGGGGAGGAGGTGATGCTGTGTAGCTGTGGGGTGCGACGAGCCTCTCCACGGCCCGCCAGCCTTTCAGTCCTGGCTCTGACTGGCTTTCCACTCACCCCCGCTGGCCGGGGTCTTGGGGTGAGCAGCGCTGTACCCCGGCACTTGGGGCCTCTTGCACAGGCAGTCTCAAGGAGCTGGCAGTTCTCATTCTCTCTCAGATTACCTTCTCTCTCATGTTCTGTCTGGCTGATTGTTATTTCTCTGTTTCTTCTTCCGTCCCATTGCACTTCTCTCTCTCTGTTCTGTGTCTTCCTTTCTTCCTGCCTCTCTTTCTCTCTGCTCCTTTCGTTCTCCCTCTGCCTGTCTTTATCTCTGACTCTCTCTGACCACCCCCCTCTCTCTCTGCCACTTCCTGTGTGGGCCTTGGTCTCTGTCTGCCTGTCTGTCTCTTGCTCATGCCTGAACCCTTCTCTGCAGCTGGCTCACTCTGTCTCTTCCCTCCCCACTCCTTCCCATTTTCTCTACCTCAGTGAGCGTTCACATTGCCGGGTGACACGAAAATGCCCACTGTGCATTGCAGCTTCCTTGACAAGCTGACATCCTTTCCATTTCTTCCTTGTTGTCCCACTTGTGTGTTTTGCACATGGCCCCTGTGCAGTGGTGTACCTTGGGACCAAGTTCCCCAAAAGCCTTTGCAGACTCTCCCCTCCTGCCTGCTCCAACATTGTTCCCCTCTCTTCTGCTGAACTTCATTTCCCATGCAGACTGGTAGCTTCCCTGAGACGGGTCTTTGTTCATTGCCCTCTCCTTGGGATGGCACACGGAGTCACTCCCAGAACATAGGATGTATAAATCTGACTGCATACCTGTAGTATCTATGGTAACACTCTGTTGACCACCATACTTGGTTAAACATTAAGGTACCTTCCTGGATCCTGCTGGATAACACTCTTGCTGTTGATCCTTGCTCTAAGCTGCTTGGCGTTTCCACAGGACACCCTCCCTCTAGTGTGGAAATGACTGAGCCTGGTGGGAGAGAAAGACAAGTA
This sequence comes from Prionailurus bengalensis, assembly GCF_016509475.1. Taxonomy (NCBI): domain Eukaryota; kingdom Metazoa; phylum Chordata; class Mammalia; order Carnivora; family Felidae; genus Prionailurus; species Prionailurus bengalensis. Next base: position 318,466 of record NW_025091156.1, read on the forward strand.
ATTTAAAATTCAAGGTTGGGATCGATGCGGGGGGAAAAAACTCATCCCGAGTTTTTTAATATGGCTCACTTGGAAATGAAATGCTTCCTGGGACTTGGTTGGTATCATTAAAACTTTCAGAGGGATTGATTTCATTTGTGGGCTGATACTATTTAAGTACAGAAGCTTAATAAGAAATCTATTTTTGGGGCACCTGGGTGGCTCAGTTGGTAAACCATCCATCTTTGGCTCAGGTCATGATCCCACGGCTTGTGAGTTTGAGCCCCACGTCGGGCTCTGTGCTGAAAGCTCGGAGCCTGGAGCCTGCTTCTGATTCTGTGTCCCTCTCTCACTCTGCCCCTCCCCCACTTGTGCTCTAAGAATAAATGAAACATTAAAAAATTTTTTTTAAATAAATATATTTTTCAGCTGGGTGGCACTTGCAGAATATCTAATGATCAGGTACCAAATTGTCTGCTGCCCCACAGTTATTTTTCAAAGTGCCATTTAAGAGACGTTACTAAAACTATGTTGCACATAAAGGCTTAGCTTAGAAATGTTAGTTTTTGACCCAAAATCCTCCAGAAAGATTCCCGCAGAACCCACTTTAGACCTCTCTGTGTTCCAGAATAAAAACCCGTCTTTCAGCCCAACATCTTTTTCCGTCCATGGGCAAATACCCCGAGTGATCACAGGCTCCTTGCCGTCCAAGCAAAGAGTTCTTCAAATCGCCAGTCTCTTCCCACATGTGCCTGGGTTAAACTCTTGCCCCTGGTTTATGCCTGGCTTGTTCACCATCATGGGTAGTTGGGTTCCATGGGAGAGCCTGAGGCGCTACAGTTTGGGGTTCAGGTGGGCAGTGCCTGGCTACCCAGGGTTTATGGGTGTGGAACTTTGAAAATACATTTTCTTGAAGATCAGGGTTTTGTGTCTGTTAGTAAATGCAGCATCTGCAAGCTTTGCCCCAAAGTGGGTCCCCTTTGGATGCAACCAGGAAACACTGGCAAGGTACAGAAGGGTCCAGATTTATAAACCTCATGCTCCATAATGATTTCAGCTGTGCATTGAGAGAGGCATTTGCTGCCCTGGCTTAGGCCATGTGTTGGTCACTCATGTTATTTGTGGCTGTCTTACATACAGCATGGGCCCACTGCAGGGATGTGGCAGACATGGGAGATACAAGCTCTGCCTTTGAGGACATGAGTCTTTTCTGTGACTTGCATGTTTCTGGTTAGACAGCATTGTGACTTGGCTTGGAAACAGAGGTCTACACGGACAGAGTTCTAAATCTGGCACCTTTCCTGCCACGGATGCCGAAGAAACAGAAGCCATGATTACAAGGCGGCTTTTGGCCCCCCATGTTACCTATTCTTCCTTCCCCAGCACAGCTTTGCCAGTGGCTCATTTGAATTTGCTGCCCGCAGCCCCACCAGCAGAATCGGCAGTCAAGATGTGCCTGTGCTCACAGGCATGATGCCCCCATTTTATTTACTACCAAGTCCTTCCTGAAATAAGCCTATTCTTCCTTGTTTGTTTCCATCTGACCCGGAAATTCCCATTTGGATGAAGCAGAGTCCTGCCCTCAAGATACACACGCATGATTGGCACCAGCAAGGCCCACTCTTACTTAGCTAATGAGGTAGTTGTGACCTCACTCTGCCTTCTGCAGAAGCTGCTCCCAGACTCCACTCCTGCCTCCCACAAAAAGACCCTGTGTTGCTTTGCTCCCCACCATTGTGTATTTTATTGGCATGTAAATTTCTCAGTAGGATGTCATTAGCATGGAAAAGGAGTGCCCGTGATTGGCCACCCACTGGGACTCCCCTATGGGTTTGTCTGGGCAAGGACCTCTGTCCCACTTGGTTGGAATGAAGCACTGTCCTTGACTCATTTTTGTAGCCCTCCCCATCCTGTTCTAGTCTGTCCCCACCATGCCTTATAAATGTTTTTGACCAAGACATTAAACCCTAATGTATTTTATTTCTTCTAAATTAACACATTTCTGAGGATACATAAACACATGATTTTACTTGTACAAACCCTCTAACTGGATATATTAATGTATTTATTCCTTAATAAACTTTTCTATGTGATAAGAGTTCCCTTCCCTACCAATTGCATGTGACGTTCTCCATTTTTATTTTTTAGGTTCCTTCCTAATTTTTATAATCTTTTTTTTTTTTTTAAATAAAGGCCCATTGGTACTTCCTCTTCTCCTGGCCTGTCATAAATTTAGGGCTGTTGTGTTGGGCAGTGAACAGTCTGAACTGAGTGGCATCTGGGCACCAAAACGATCTTCCAGTTTCCTGTGAAAGCTTTCCCCATATTCTTGAAGTAGATTTATGTAATCTCTCAGTAAAAACAAATGCTGTTTTTGCTCTGTACTTCTTACAAGTTGAGTCTCTGGCTAGTTGAGTCTTGGTTTGTGGGATCCTGAGTAGATTATGCCTCGGTATGTTGCTGTCCATCTTTGAGGAGATTATGTGATTGGATTGGAACAGATGCTTCTTGGTAAAGGAATCCCTGATGAATTTGCAAAAAGCCAAGCCATTGGCTCCCTTGATCTGTTCTTTTGGAAATGACCTCTTCTTGATGTACAGGCGCCATCTTGGAATTGCCTATGGGGTTCTTGAGTGCCCCCCCCCCATTGCTTGTGGGGACTGCAGAGATGCTACCTTTATTTTTGAGGAGAATGATTTTATTGACCAGGATTCAAGTGGTTTTCTCCCAGATACTCAAGGGGCTGGTCTACACCAAAATGGGGGGTTGTGGTTTGAGTGGCGTTTCCAGTGGGGCATTTGCAATATGACTGAACCAACGTTTCCGATAAAGTTGGAAAAACCTCAGGTCCCCTTAGGTTTTTATTTCTTTCCTGGGAACGTGGCTTTCTGCTTGCTGTCCTGGAGTCTCCCTGCCTGTGGCAGCATGCGGGTGTGTACACCTCAAATGGGAATCACCTCCCTCCTGTTACCAGAAGGTCCACAGCCATCGGTTGCTCCCAACACCTTGATATGGCACTGACATCTTTTTAGCTTTGTTGTAAAAAGAATCTGGCAGCTGCCTAAACAGCACCTGACTCTCATCTTCTCCCTAACCTCTTACTATTGGCCCTTGGGTCACAGAGCTCTGCCCCTTCCATTTGCTCTTCATTCTGTGTGCAGGGCCTTGCTTCTCTGCCTTCTGAATTTCGGAAGACCTACTTATGTTTTTTTCTAAGTGACATAAACAAGAGTATGTTTTTGAAAGAAATTAAATAATACATATATATATATATATATATATATATATATTGGATAGAATACAAAATACAAGTGCCCCTCTCCCAGAGATCTTTCCTGTGAAGAGATTTGGTATCTATCCTTCCAGATATACTTACGCGTTTACATAAAGACAGATGTATGTACCTATACTTGACTATTTTTAACAGCTGATTGGAACTGGCTTTCTCCATTCATGAGCATGAGTTGGGATCTCCTTCCTTCCCTGTCTTCCAAATTTTTTCAATCTTTCAGAGACCAACTCGTTCTCAAGCCCTTTGTGGCCTGTAGGTACTGAGTGGTTTGTATTTTTAACTTTCTCTGAATTCTTGTAATCCTTTTTCTCCCCTGGGCCACCCCTTTTGTCTAGTTTTCTTATGCCCTCCCTTGTTCACTGGTTTGTTCTGTTGACCCACACCCAGTTCAGTTCTTTTGCCGCTGGACAGAGGTTAGTTGTACAGTGGAGGGAACCCAGAGATATGTTCACATGCAATTGTAGTAGAGTGTGGTTGTGTGTGACAGTTGGTTGGCTCTTGAGACATGATTGTTGAATGAATGAATACACGAGAAAGAGTTCTGTAGAAGTAGGTGTAATGGTGGCACAGGGGTGGGTCAGTTAACTGGGACTGACTGGGAAGGCTTCACAGAGGACATGTTTGTCTTGGGTTTGAAGGATGAGTAGAAATTGGTCAGGAGGATGGGCCTGTTAGAAGGAACAGTGGTGTAAGTCAACACAGTTTGTTTATATTATCCGCTGCTTTGGAGGGAGTATCTTTGTGCTTCTGCATCAGATAATGAAGTCCTTAAAAATGGGAGAGGCATTTATGCTCTTACCTATGGCCGCAGATTACATTTATTGAGCACTTACTATATACCAAATTCTTTACCAAGTATTTTATGTGCAGCAGCAAGCCCGTGGAGTAAGTGTTCTCCTGTCCATTTTAGGGATGAGAAAATGAAGGCACACGTAAAATAGATACTGTCCCCAGGTCCTTGTGATGAGTAAGGGATTGAGCTGGTAAGTATCCCCTTTTTTCAGTCTTCATCTGCTCATCTTTAAACAGGACTGTTGGGGGGCAAGGGAGTGCCTGGGTGGCTCAGTTGGTTAAGCGTCCAACTTGGGCTCAGGTTGTGATCTCACAGTTTGTGGGTTTGAGCCCCGTGTCGGGCTCTGTGCTGACAGCTCCAAGCCTGGAGCCTATTTCAGATTCTGTGTCTCCCTCTCTCTCTGTCCCTCCCCCACTCATGCTCTGTCTCTCTCTCTCTCTCTCTCTCAAAATAAATAAACTAAAACCCAAAACTTAAACATGTCTGGGGGTGCCTACCAGAGAGAGTTGTATGAGGTTTGAGTTAAATGAGATAATGCTTCTAAATCATGCACAGCAAGGGGTCAGATACCACCTTCTCATAATCCTGAATAAAATACCACCCCCGTGCTTTATGTTTCTACCTAGCACTTACCCCTCCTTGGTGTAGAGTTGTTTATTTGCCGTCTCCCCCTTCATCATTTTATACTTGACTGTGTCCCTCGTGCCAGGTAGAGACTTTTAACTATTTGCTGAATGAATGAATACTAGTTTCTAGTTTCGTCACTGTAGCATCTGAAGTACAGATGCCCAGAAAATACTCGGTGAATCTGATTGAAGGTAAACATTTTATGCCAGTTCTATATGCCAGCAAGGGACCATGGATTTATGTGTCACCAGATGATCAACATTGCTGTTTTCTTTTTTTGTTTGTTTGTTTGTTTGCGGTCATGTATGAGGAGCTATCCTATGTCTCCCACCCCTGATTTTCCTGATGTTTCGATTTAAATGGTTTCCAATTTGAGTATGCAATTATGCATCAGTCACAGCGATAACTCGTGCTTTCCTTGGTGGCTTGTCAGAACAAGTTAGAGCTTAACTGGAGAAACAACTCTTGGGAGAGCAAGGGCTGGCTGGAGAAGACGTGCCCCGTCTGCCCCCCGGCCCGCATCTGGAACATCACTTCTCCACCCAGATGCTGGTCCCAGTCTTGCCCCTCTCCCAGATTCAGTGTGGATGGTGCCTTGTTAGTGCCCTCTGTGTGTCGGTGGCTGACCGGGGCACCGGTGATGCAGAGAACAGGTCCCAGACTGTCCCCTGGGCCCTCAGTCTGCATTGTGGAGGAGAGCCCCATGTGAGCTGAGCTCTGCCCCTAGCCTGGGGAGTGTCTATTGCTCCGCATCTTGGTGTTCTGACAGGACACACCAGGGAGGAATGCCTTGTCCTCAGATCCGCACTCCCCAAGGTGTGAGGCATGTGGTCCTGCTGTTAGGTGGGATCATTTCAGGTGACTCACTAGCCCAGTGTTAACCAACATGGGCCCTGCAGGGGAAGGGAGTGGTTTTCTTTGCAGGGGGCTTTCAGCAGTGCTGGCGTCTTAATCGCTTCTGTGACTCCCTGACACAGTGAACAAGGGCCTCAGGGTCAGGGTGCTGGCCGGCCATGGTGTCTGGAAGTCTAGATGCTGCGGCTCAACCCCAGGTCATCTGGCCTTGTGTCTCTGGAGCATGGCCAGGACATCCTTTGGTGACTTGGGTGATTCTAAGGCAGATAGGGTTCAGAACCACTGACCCTTCAAATTTTAGAAAGTTGCATTCATTGGCTTTGGCTCTCTCTATATAGCAAGTAACATTGGTCTGCTCTTTGCTAGAGTGATTCCATTTTTCAGTAGACTTTGTAAGAAAAAAGGCAAGTTGATTTGAGAAATAACACTAGTAAATAGTAGTGCAGGCGATATGTGAATGTGGCGCTGTGATGCTGTGCCTTGTGATGGACTCCAGTTTGGCAAGTATTCCTCCAGTCGATCATAGCGTCAGCATTTGAGGCACCATTATTTTGGCTCCCACAGAATTCCTGGGGCTGATTCCCCTTAAGGGATAGCCCCAGACACCACCCACACAGGTCACTAGTGCATCTACTCGGGGATTCTCCTGGTTATCTATCTCCGCATAGCAAATGGTCCCAGAATGTAGAGGCAGAAACAGCATTTTGAAATAACTATATTTTATGGTCTGACAGGAAGCTGGCTGCACTTGGCCCTCAACCTCACAGGCTGCAGACTTCTCAAGACCCAGGCAGAGAAGGGTCTGCTTCCTGGCTCACGCATGTGGTAGGTAGGACTCTGCTTCTTGTGGCCTGCAAGACCCAGAGCCTTAATACCTCTTGGGTTAGGGGCTGGAGACTGCCCTCCTTTCTCCCTACCCAGGTTCATTGTGGCCATTTGCCTCATCAAAGTGAGCAAGCCAAGAAAGTATAAGATGCTAGCAAGACGGAGGTCAGCTGTAACCAAATCTACAAAGTGGCACCCCATCACTTCTGCCCTCCCTCTTCGTTAGAAGCCAGTCACCGGGGCCCCCATACTCAGGGAAAGGGGACCACACGGGGCAGGAAGGTTACGAGATGGGAGCCACCAGGATGCGTCTGGGGAGGCTGCTTTGCACAGGAAACTTGCTGAACACACCTGCTCCTTAATGTCCCCATCACCTTCAGGGGCACCCCTGGGGGAGAGTTCTCGCAGGTCCCAAAGCCAGGAGATGGGCTGCTTCGAAGCCATCACAGGTGTATTTTGTGGGCAAAGAGGATCTTGGAACTGGTTTTACTTCACTTTTTGGTCAAGAGGCATCTGGGCCAAAATGACTGCTTCTCTTTAATTGATTGTGTAGAAATAAGTGATTATGTAGAAATGGACAACCTAGAGCTCCCATGGCAGGACTTTGTGTGCAGAGCCTCCCCACTCCAGTCTGGAAGTTCTGTTTCTGTCTTTATCTCATCCCTACCTCTTTCTTGCTTGCTTTATTCTTTTTTTTTTAATTTTTTTTAACGTTTATTTATTTTTGAGACAGAGAGAGACAGAACATGAATGGGGGGAGGGTCAGAGAGAGAGGGAGACACAGAATCGGAAGCAGACTTCAGGCTCCGAGCTGTCAGCACGGAGCCCGACGCGGGGCTCGAACTCGTGAACCACAAGATCATGACCTGAGCTGAAGTCGGACTTAACCGACTGAGCCACCCAGGCACCCCTTGCTTGCTTTATTCTGCCCCACCGCAGATACTCTCGTGTGCCTGAAACTTCACGTGTCTTGGGGTTTGGAGAACGTGGTATCTGGAGTTGTGTTCTGTTCAGGGTGGTCTGTGGATTTTTGAAGCACAGAGGTGACCACAGCACCTCCATCCAGGTGCCTGGGGATTCCAACCAGGAACAAGCAGGCAAGGCTGGCATTGAAAGCCCCCAGCTGGCTGGCATGCAGCAGAATCACAACTCACAGCCTGAGGAACAGTGGCCACAGCTTTCTGTGTTCCGCAAGCCTCTCTGCCTCAGTAACAGCATGGTTTTGGACAAGGTGTGTTACCTCTTTGAGCCCCACTTTTCCCATCTATAAAATGGGGTGTAGGGCTTCAGTCAGAGAAGGCTGGGTTATTTTGTAGTACCAAACAGCTCCAAAAAGTCAGTACAGAAAACACAAAGGTTTCCCTCTCAGTCACATTCCCCTTCCTCACGGTTGGCTGGGCTTCTGCATCATCACCATCTTCACACCCAGACCCAGACCACAGAGAGGAAAGAGCCTGGCCAAGCACTCACACTCTGTCTCAAAGCTTACACCCAGGTAGGGCACACATCACTTCTCTCTTCACTGGCAAAGCACGTTCTACTGAAGCATCTCAATGCAAGTGGGAGGGGAAGTACAGCCTTGCCAGCATCTGGAAAGAGCGTCGTGGGTAGCCTTGGTGACTTTCACAGGGGGCACTTCTCAGAGTGGTGGTGAGGATTCCAGCAGAGGACATGTGCAGAGCTGTAGAGCCTGACATTTAGTTACCACTCGTGAGCAGTGATGCTGTGGTCATGGCCGTGGTAATGACGCTGAGCAGACAGGTCAAGCTTATATAGGGGCCCCTGGTTGATAATCCTTGGTCTTTGTGATCTTTTCCTCCAGTGCCTGTGTCATGAGGTTCTCGGGTTCCTGAGTTCCGAGTACTGTGCTTTGAACTGGGGATCAGAGGTAAGACCGACATGGTCTGTATCTTCAGATCGCTCATAGTCTCTCCTTGGCAGCAGGAAATGGAGGGATTTCCTTTGGGTTTTCATTGTCAGGGTTTGACCTTCGTAGGGAACCGTATAGAGTAAGATAAATGCTGGAGCTGGGAGGGGCCATTGTTTCTGTACTGGTTAGGATGCTTTCAGGGACAGAAGCACAGAACCGAAGCCAAAGCAGGTTCAGCAAAGCAAGGAATTTGTTTTGCTGGATAACTGAAAAGTTTAGCACTTGGTGAGCAGTGGCTCCAGGCTGCTCCCCCACTCCAGTCATCATCAAGAGGAAAAATACAACTCTCTGTCCAACAGACAGTTGGGCTGTCCCCCAAATTCCCAACATTCTCTCCAATCAAACCAACTTAGTCATGGGCTAGTTTTGAACCACTCCCTAGGACCATATGGACAGGATAAGCTGTTTGACCTAAGGGATTTAGTGCCTATCCTGGGGTCAAGGCATAGGGTTTTTTCCACATAGATCTCTTGTCAGGTGATTTCCCTTGCCCCCTCCCATTCCTTGGGGGGAAAAACAAGCTCAGAGAAGCTAAGTGACTTGCCTGCTGCCACTCAGCACGTGAGAGAGCAGGAGCCGGCTGTGGGTCTGGGACTGTGCACTCCTGCTGCTTTGCCTTGGTTCCAGAAACATCTTCTCAAAAAGGTGCCCATTTCAAAGGGTTGGAGAAACCTCCCACGCTGGGAGACGTGAATATACAAGGGACGTTAAATGACACTGTGCTTGGCGTCTTTAATTAGCTAAACTTCATTATTTATTGCTTATTGGTAACAGATTGAAAATCAGGCAGATTTCTCCCTGGCAGGACTGTGTCTTAGGTCTGATCTCTCTGGGTGACAGTTTGGGGCTCTAACTGAAGGTTTCGGTGATTGGCTTCCTGTCATCAGTGCCAGTGACTGGGTGCTGCCCGGTGGTGATGAGACCACTGTCCAGCTGGTTGTGGGAGGCACTGATTTGGGAGAAGTGGAGCAGTTAACCTTCATGGGTGAGTATTTCCAGAAGGTGCTGTTTTGGCGTTATTGCCAGTCTCCAGTGTTGAGCATCACAGTGCAAGTTGTCTAAGAGGCACATTTTGCAATGTGCCATTTTAGTGTTTGAGGACAGAGAGGTCAGCTCCAAGAAGTCTTTTTTGATTTCTTCTCTCAGTGCCATAATCTTGGAGCCCTGCAGACTGGATCTCCTAAGGCTAATCACCTGCACGAACTGCTCTGTGGAATTTATTTGCCCTCCCACCCATCTGGCCTTTCCAAGAGCTGACAGCACCGTGGGACAGGTCAGGTGAGTGAACTGAGGAAACGATTTGCCCCTATAGTCACCATGTTCCTCAGGGAAGAACACGTCTTCCAGTGGGCCCCTACCCCCAGTCTTTGGAAATGACCATCCCTACCCGTAAGTGATGCCGTGACCCTTCCTTACTTGTTCATTGAGATACTTGCCAAGTGCCTCCTGTGTGTCAGACACTGGGATATGACACACCAGTATGTAATTTCTTTCACTTAGTGTATGGTAAGCCCAGTGGGGAAGTAGTATCTGCCTGCTTTGCGGCTGGGAAAGGCAGGGCTGGGGCCACCGGGGGCTTTGGGCATGCTCTTTGGAGACCATGTCCTATCCTGGTGTGGGTTCTGGACCCTGTGCTTCCTGCTTCCTCTCCCAAGAACCCTGCACCCTTAAGCAAGTCGGGTCACCTCTCAGAGTCCACATCCCCATCTGTGCATAAAATGATGCCTAACAGGGCCTGGCATGGAACAAGACTGGAGTAAGTGTAACAAATGATCGCAGGTCTGGTGGTTTTACAACAGCACAATACAAATTTATTGTCTCACAGTCATGGAGGCCAGAAGCCTGAAATCAAGTTGTGGGCACCAACAGGGTCTGGCTCCATTTAGAGGCTCCAGGGGAGGATCCTTCCTTGATGTCTCTGGTGGCTGCCAGCCACTCAGCTGGCTGTCCCGTCCGTGACCCCCTCTTCTCCTGCCCTGCGCCCTTTGACCCACAGCCACCAGATGGCTGTCCGGTCGAGCAGCTGTGGTGAGGACACTAAGGTTGGGGTTCCTGGTAAAATGCCACTCAGGAGGAGGGGGTCTGCCTTAAAACAAATGGAAGCCTTTAAACTACAAGGAACAGAAAATCCACTGGTATGTTTGTAGCCTGGGATAAATCATTCTCAAAAGTGTGGCAAATGCAGATGCCAGCTCAGCGTAAATAAGGAAAGAGATGAAGGATGAGAAAGAAAATAAAAAGCCTTTATTCCAGAAGAGAGGACAGGGCAAAGAAGAGGGAGCAGTTAAGTTTCTGTTCTAATAGAGAGCGACTGAGTTCAGTCCTCGTGTCTCTGGCACCTTGGGGAAAGTGGGCCATGCCAATTCTCTGCTCCTCATGGCGGGGCTGACAGGCTCAAGAAAATGCAGGGGCCTGGGAGAAAGCCGACAGTTTGCTGTAACATCCCAACCTCCGTAGTGGGGCTGGCACCCTCTGTTTGGAGTGGCTGGTGAACGGGCCCCGAGGTGCCCTGGAGAGATAAGGAGATGAGGTGCATTCTACAAAGTGGAAAATGGGTTCTGATCAAACATGAGCCCGTGGGAAAGACTGTGAAGTTCTGAGCCACCTGCATCTGCCTTCCTGTTGTTGTCCTAGTGTGGGGAGGTGGGAGGGCGGCATGGGACAGGAGGTTGAGGGGTGGCACTTACTGAGTGCTTACTACTAAGGCAGAGTGGGTACCGCGCTGGGCGGCTTGCAGACATGACGAGGTGGTGAGTGCTGGTTCCATTTTGCAGACCAGGAAACCAAGGCACAAGGATTCTTAGGAAGCGGTGAGACCCAGGTCTGCCTAACCTTAAGACGTCAGATGTTGTGTCTTTCCTCAAGGACCTCCGCAGCCAACACTAATCAGTACAGAGCTTCCAGAGAAGCAGACCCCTCTACCCCTGCCCCAGGTGCCTGAAGTGGCGTCCAGGGTACGGCTTTCTTATTTGTAAGCAGAAATGAAACCCCTGGGAGGAGACATTCCAGAGCCATTTCACTTTTACTTGAACATGAGCAGTGCCTGTTCATGTGCAGATGCGATCACTGCGCTTGCGACAGTAAAAATACCAACCGTGTCATTAGCGGCAACCCTTCTGGGCATGCCCATGCTCTAATGACCTGAGCGTCTTCCCTGCTCTTTACAAGAAGCCGCCTTTCTGCGGCACTCAGTCTTACGGGTTCTTTCCTTCAGAGATGAGCCTGGATTCTTGTTTTGGACCCACATTTCTTGGTGCAGAAGCAGCAGCAAAGAACGAGGCCTGGGATTCAGCCAAACCTGGCTTTGAATTCTTGCTGTATCCGTGAGCACAACACTCAGCCTCTCGAGCCTCTGGCAGGATGGGGGACACCTCCTATTGAGAGCTTGCTCTGGGCATTTTGTGGATAAAAGCCAACAAGTGACTGCATCTTTAAATGCCATTTATCATCATCAGTCCTTTCCAGAATGACCTGGGGCCGCCTTTCCTTCACTGGCCTCCAAAAGTCATTTCACTGGGCTGTGGAAATCAAACAGTGGTTCCTCTCCACCAAGAAGAGTTGAATGTTGCCCTGAAATTACCAATAATTTTTCTCTGGCTGTTCCGTCATTGAGCGGAGCAGGAGTTGGCCAAGTTTCTCTGTCAACGCCCAGATAGTATGGGTTTTAGGAAGGTGGTCCACACTGTTTCTGTCACCATTACTCGACTTTGTGGATGTCATGTGAAGGCTGCTGTAGATGGTAAGTGTTGTACAAGCATCCCTGTGTCCAGAGAGAATTTACCAAAGCAGACTGGGATTGGCCCATGGGCCATGGTCTGCAGATTCCTGCTCTGTCGAATGGGGAGGTTCTGGGTCTCAGGCTGGAATTGGCAGCATGAATGCTCCAAGGTCTCTGCCCTGGAGGGTCGCCCCAGTGACACACCTACCCTTGCACAGTCAGGGGGCGGGGGAGTGGGGAGTGTGCTGTTTGCAAGGAGACAGCTTCCAAGGTGATAGACGTGGCAGGAACCTTCTGTTGTCCCTGTAGTCTGATGTCTCCAGCAGGTTCACCCAGATGTACCCTCATCCGCTGCTGGGTGATACGGAACTGCTCAGATCTGTCACTCTAACAGCCACAATACCTGTTACTGCTCTTGAGTGCTGCTTAGTGGCCCCAGCTGGGCTCCAAGTCACCCTTGCAGTTGTGTCTGCATCTACATGTACTTGGGGAAGTCCTGCATGCGCTCTCCACTTACCCACAATTCTAGCAAGGGCGGATTCGGATGCTCGTGTTTGCACAAACCTTACACTTTTCTTTGGCATCTCCTGGTTGCTCTGTGCCTCATTTTCTCTGGCCACTCAGTGGGAGATAAGGGTGAAATGAGAATGAATGAGGTGGTTTGTTAGTGGTTTCTTTTTTTATTATTTAAAAATTTTTTTTAAATTTACATCCAAATTAGCATATAGTGCAACAATGATTTCAGAAGTAGATTCCTTAGTGCCCCTTATCCATTTAGCCCACTGCCCCTCCCAGAACCCTTAGTTCTCCATATTTATGACTCTCTTCTGTTTTGTCCCCTTCCCTGTTTTTATTTTTGTTTCCCTTCCCTTATGTTCATCTGTTTTGTCTCTTTAAGTCCTCATATGAGTGAAATCATATGATTTTTGTCTTTCTCTAATTTCAATTAGCATAATACCCTCCAGTTCCATCCACATAGTTGCAAATGGGAAGATTTCATTCTTTTTGACTGCTGAGTAATACTCCATTGTATATATATACTACATCTTCTTTATCCATTCATGGTTTGATGCACATTTGGGCTCTTTCCATACTTTGGCTATTGTTGATAGTGCTGCTATAAACATGGGGGTGCATGTGTCCCTTCGAAACAGCACACCTGTATCCCATGGATAAATGGCTGGTAGTGCAATAGCTGGGTCGTAGGGTAGTTCTATTTCTAGTTTGTTTTTTTTTTTATGAAATTTATTGACAAATTGGTTTCCATACAACACCCAGTGCTCATCCCAAAAGGTGCCCTCCTCAATACCCATCACCCACCCTCTCCTCCCTCCCACCCCCCATCAACCCTCAGTTTGTTCTCAGTTTTTAAGTCTCTTATGCTTTGACTCTCTCCCATTCTAACCTCTTTTTTTTTTTCCTTCCCCTCCCCCATGGGTTTCTGTTAAGTTTCTCAGGATCCACATAAGAGTGAAACCATATGGTATCTGTCTTTCTCTGTATGGCTTATTTCACTTAGCATCACACTCTCCAGTTCCATCCACGTTGCTACAAAAGGCCATATTTCATTTTTTCTCATTGCCACGTAATATTCCATTGTGTATATAAACCACAATTTCTTTATCCATTCATCAGTTGATGGACATTTAGGCTCTTTCCATCATTTGCCTATTGTTGAGAGTGCTGCTATAAACATTGGGGTACAAGTAGCCCTAGGCATCAGTACTCCTGTATCCCTTGGATAAATTCCTAGCAGTGCTATTGCTGGGTCATAGGGTAGGTCTATTTTTAATTTTCTGAGGAACCTCCACACTGCTTTCCAGAGCGGCTGCACCAATTTGCATTCCCACCAACAGTGCAAGAGGGTTCCCGTTTCTCCACATCCTCTCCAGCATCTATAGTCTCCTGATTTGTTCATTTTGGCCACTCTGACTGGCGTGAGGTGATATCGGAGTGTGGTTTTGATTTGTATTTCCCTGATAAGGAGTGACGCTGAACATCTTTTCATGTGCCTGTTGGCCATCCGGATGTCTTCTTTAGAGAAGTGTCTATTCATGTTTTCTGCCCATTTCTTCACTGGGTTATTTGTTTTTTGGGTGTGGAGTTTGGTGAGCTCTTTATAGATTTTGGATACTAGCCCTTTGTCCGATATGTCATTTGCGAATATCTTTTCCCATTCCGTTGGTTGCCTTTTAGTTTTGTTGGTTGTTTCCTTTGCTGTGCAGAAGCTTTTTATCTTCATAAGGTCCCAGTAATTAACTTTTGCTTTTAATTCCCTTGCCTTTGGGGATGTGTCGAGTAAGAGATTGCTACGGCTGAGGTCAGAGAGGTCTTTTCCGGCTTTCTCCTCTAAGGTTTTGATGGTTTCCTGTCTCACATTTAGGTCCTTTATCCATTTTGAGTTTATTTTTGTGAATGGTGTGAGAAAGTGGTCTAGTTTCAACCTTCTGCATGTTGCTGTCCAGTTCTCCCAGCACCATTTGTTAAAGAGACTGTCTTTTTTCCATTGGATGTTCTTTCCTGCTTTGTCAAAGATGAGTTGGCCATACGTTTGTGGGTCTAGTTCTGGGGTTTCTATTGTATTCCATTGGTCTATGTGTCTGTTTTGGTGCCAATACCATTCTGTCTTGATGATGACAGCTTTGTAGTAGAGGCTAAAGCCTGGGATTGTGATGCCTCCTGCTTTGGTCTTCTTCTTCAAAATTCCTTTGGCTATTCGGGGCCTTTTGTGGTTCCATATGAATTTTAGGATTGCTTGTTCTAGTTTTGAGAAGAATGCTGGTGCAATTTTGATTGGGATTGCATTGAATGTGTAGATAGCTTTGGGTAGTATTGACATTTTGACAATATTTATTTTTCCAATCCATGAGCAGGGAATGTCTTTCCGTTTCTTTAAATCTTCTTCAATTTCCTTCATAAGCTTTCTATAGTTTTCAGCATACAGATCTTGTACATCTTTGGTTAGATTTATTCCTAGGTATTTTATGCTTCTTGGTGCAATTGTGAATGGGATCAGTTTCTTTATTTGTCTTTCTGTTGCTTCATTGTTAGTGTATAAGAATGCAACTGATTTCTGTACATTGATTTTGTATCCTGCAACTTTGCTGAATTCATGTATCAGTTCTAGCAGACTTTTGGTGGAGTCTATCAGGTTTTCCATGTATAATATCATGTCTTCTGCAAAAAGCAAAAGCTTGACTTCATCTTTGCCAATTTTGATGCCTTTGATTTCCTTTTGTTGTCTGATTGCTGATGCTAGAACTTCCAGCACTATGTTAAACAGCAGCGGTGAGAGTGGGCATCCTTGTCGTGTTCCTGATCTCAGGGAAAAAGCTCTCAGTTTTTCCCCGTTGAGGATGATGTTAGCTGTGGGCTTTTCATAAATGGCTTTTATGATCTTTAAGTATGTTCCTTCTATCCCGACTTTCTCAAGGGTTTTTATTAAGAAAGGGTGCTGGATTTTGTCAAAGGCCTTTTCTGCATCGATTGACAGGATCATATGGTTCTTCTCTTTTTTTTTGTTAATGTGATGTATCACGTTGATTGATTTGCGAATGTTGAACCAGCCCTGCATCCCAGGATAGAATCCCACTTGATCATGGTGAATAATTCTTTTTATATGCCGTTGAATTCGATTTGCTAGTATCTTACTGAGAATTTTTGCACCCATATTCATCAGGGATATTGGCCTGTAGTTCTCTTTTTTTACTGGGTCTCTGTCTGGTTTAGGAATCAAAGTAATACTGGCTTCATAGAATGAGTCTGGAAGTTTTCCTTCCCTTTCTATTTCTTGGAATAGCTTGAGAAGGATAGGTATTATCTCTGCTTTAAACGTCTGGTAGAACTCCCCTGGGAAGCCATCTGGTCCTGGACTCTTATTTGTTGGGAGATTTTTGATAACCGATTCAATTTCTTCGCTGGTTATGGGTCTGTTCAAGCTTTCTATTTCCTCCTGATTGAGTTTTGGAAGAGTGTGGGTGTTTAGGAATTTGTCCATTTCTTCCAGGTTGTCCAATTTGTTGGCATATAATTTTTCATAGTATTCCCTGATAATTGTTTGTATCTCTGAGGGATTGGTTGTAATAATTCCATTTTCATTCATGATTTTATCTATTTGGGTCATCTCCCTTTTCTTTTTGAGAAGCCTGGCTAGAGGTTTGTCAATTTTGTTTATTTTTTCAAAAAACCAACTCTTGGTTTCGTTGATCTGCTCTACAGTTTTTTTAGTTTCTATATTGTTTATTTCTGCTCTGATCTTTATTATTTCTCTTCTTCTGCTGGGCTTAGGCTGCCTTTGCTGTTCTGCTTCTAGTTCCTTTAGGTGTGCTGTTAGATTTTGTATTTGGGATTTTTCTTGTTTCTTGAGATAGGCCTGGATTGCAATGTATTTTCCTCTCAGGACTGCCTTTGCTGCGTCCCAAAGCGTTTGGATTGTTGTATTTTCATTTTCGTTTGTTTCCATATATTTTTTCATTTCTTCTCTAATTGTCTGGTTGACCCACTCATTCGTTAGTAGGGTGTTCTTTAACTTCCATGCTTTTGGAGGTTTTCCAGACTTTTTTCTGTGATTGATTTCAAGCTTCATAGCATTGTGGTCTGAAAGTAAGCATGGTATAATTTCAATTCTTGTAAACTTATGAAGGGCTGTTTTGTGACCCAGTATATGATCTATCTTGGAGAATGTTCCATGTGCACTCGAGAAGAAAGTATATTCTGTTGCTTTGGGATGCAGAGTTCTAAATATATCTGTCAAGTCCATCTGATCCAATGTCTCATTCAGGGCCCTTGTTTCTTTATTGACCGTGTGTCTAGATGATCTATCCATTTCTGTAAGTGGAGTGTTAAAGTCCCCTGCAATTACCACATTCTTGTCAATAAGGTTGCTTATGTTTATGAGTAATTGTTTTATATATTTGGGGGCTCCGGTATTCGGTGCATAGACATTTATAATTGTTAGCTCTTCCTGATGGATAGACCCTGTAACTATTATATAATGTCCTTCTTCATCTCTTGTTACAGCCTTTAAAGTCTAGTTTGTCTGATATAAGTATGGCTACTCCAGCTTTCTTTTGGCTTCCAGTCGCATGATAAATAGTTCTCCATCCCCTCACTCTCAATCTAAAGGTGTCCTCAGGTCTAAAATGAGTCTCTTGTAGACAGCAAATAGATGGGTCTTGTTTTTTTATCCATTCTGATACCCTATGTCTTTTGGTTGGCGCATTTAATCCATTTACATTCAGTGTTATTATAGAAAGATACGGGTTTAGAGTCATTGTGATGTCTGTATGTTTTATGCTTATAGTGATGTCTCTGGGACTTTGTCTCACAGGGTCCCCCTTAGGATCTCTTGTAGGGCTGGTTTAGTGGTGACAAATTCCTTCAGTTTTTGTGTGTTTGGGAAGACCTTTATCTCTCCTTCTATTCTAAATGACAGACTTGCTGGATAAAGGATTCTTGGCTGCATATTTTTTCTGTCTAGCACCCTGAAAATCTCGTGCCACTTCTTTCTGGCCTGCCAAGTTTCAAAAGAGAGATCAGTCACGAGTCTTATAGGTCTCCCTTTATATGTGAGGGCACGTTTACCCCTTGCTGCTTTCAGAATTTTCTCCTTATCCTTGTATTTTGCCAGTTTCACTATGATATGTCGTGCAGAAGATCGATTCAAGTTACGTCTGAAGGGAGTTCTCTGTGCCTCTTGGATTTCAATGCCTTTTTCCTTCCCCAGTTCAGGGATGTTCTCAGCTATTATTTCTTCAAGTACCCCTTCAGCACCTTTCCCTCTCTCTTCCTCCTCTGGGATACCAATTATGCGTATATTATTTCTTTTTAGTGTATCACTTAATTCTCTAATTTTCCCCTCATACTCCTGGATTTTTTTATCTCTCTTTTTCTCAGCTTCCTCTTTTTCCATAACTTTATCTTCTAGTTCACCTATTCTCTCCTCTGCCTCTTCAAGCCGAGCTGTGGGGGTTTCCATTTTGTTATGCATTTCGTTTAAAGCGTTTTTCAGCTCCTCATGACTGTTCCTTAGTCCCTTGATCTCTGTAGCAAGAGATTCTCTGCTGTCCTGTATACTGTTTTCAAGCCCAGCGATTAATTTTATGACTATTATTCTAAATTCACTTTCTGTTATGTTATTTAAGTCCTTTTTGATCAGCTCATTAGCTGTTGTTATTTCCTGGAGATTCTTCTGAGGGGAATTCTTCCGCTTGGTCATTTTGGACAGTCCCTGGCGTGGTGAGGACCTGCAGGGCACTTCCCCTGTGCTGTGGTGTATAACTGGAGTTGGCAGACCTGATGTCTGCCCCCAGCCCACTGCTGGGGCCACAGTCAGACTGGTGTGTGCCTTCTCTTCCCCTCTCCTAGGGGTGGGATTCACTGTGGGGTGGTGTGGCTCGTCTGGGCTACTTGCACCCTGCCAGGCTTGTGATGCTGGGGATCTGGCGTATTAGCTGGGGTGGGTAGGCAAGGTGCTCAGGGGCAGGAGGGGCAGGCTTAGATCGCTTCTCCTTAGGTGATCCACTTCAGGAGGGGCCCTGTGGCAGCGGGAGGGAGTCAGATCTGCTGCCGGAGGTTTGGCTCCGCAGAAGCGCAGAGTTGGGTGTTTGTGTGGAGCGAGCAAGTTCCCTGGCAGGAACCAGTTCCCTTTGGGATTTCGGCTGGGGGATGGGCGGGAGAGATGACGCTGGCGAGCACCTTTGTTCCCCACCAAACTGAGCTCTGTCGTCAGGGGGCTCAGCAGCTCTCCCTCCCTTTGTCCTCCAGCCTTCCCGCTTTCCGAGCAGAGCTGTTAACTTATGACCTCCCAGACGCTAAGTCGCGCTTGTTGTGGGAACACAGTCCGTCAGGCCCCTCCGCTTTTGCCAGCCAGACTCGGGGGCTCTGCTTGGCCGGTGAGCCGCCCCTCCGCCCCGGCTCCCTCCCGCCAGTCCGTGGAGCGCGCACCGCCTCGCCGCCCTTCCTACCCTCTTCCGTGGGCCTCTCGTCTGCGTTTGGCTCCGGCGACTCCGTCCTGCTAATCCTCTGGCGGTTTTCTGGGTTATTTAGGCAGGTGTAGATGGAATCTAAGTGATCAGCAGGACGTGCGGTGAGCCCAGCATCCTAAGCCGCCATCTTGCCGCAACTCCTATTTCTAGTTTTTTGAGGAACCTCCATACTGTTTTCCAGAGTGGCTGCACCAGTTTGCATTCCCATTGTCTGTATATTTTCTGATTTTGACTATGATATGCCTTGGTGGTGGTCATTTTCTGTTGAATCTAATGGGAGTTCTCTGTGCTTCCTGGATTTTGAGGTCTGTGTCATTCTCCAGATTTTGAAAGTTTTCCACTGCAATTTATTCACATAAACCTTCTGCCCCTTTTCCTCTCTTTTCAACTTCTGGGATTCCTATTTTTCAGATATTATTCCTTTTTTTTTTTTTTTTGTAAGTCACTGAGTTCTCTACTTCTTGTATTATGCTCTTTTGCCTGTTTCCCTCCTTTTCTCTGCTTCATTATTCTCCACAATTTTATGGTCTGTTTTGCTGATTCACTGCTCTGCTTTGTCCATCCATGCCATTGTGGCATCCATTCGATATTGCATGTCAGTTTTAGCATTTTTAATTTCATCCTAACTAGATTTTATTTCTTCTCTCTCCAGAAATGGATTTTATGCTTTTTCCACCCCACTAGTACTCCTATTATTGTGGTTCTAAATTCTAGTTCAGACATCTTGCTTACAGCTGTGTTGATTAAGCCCCTATCATTTCTTCCTGCTCTTTCTTTTGGGATGAATCCCTCATCTTGTTATTTTGGAGGAAGAAAAAAAATTGGTCAAATAAGAAAAATTCAAATAAAGGAAGCTAAATCCTTGGTGTGTTTTGGTTGCCTTGTGAAAGAAGCTTGCTCTGTGGGGAATAAGCTTAGAAATTTGTTAGCAAAGGGATGGCTTGAAATAATGGTTAATTTCATGTGTCTCAAAGTTTTCATGAGTAATTGTAAAGATAGCTATGAAGAGCTTTGGTAACCTAAAACTTTGAAGTTTTGCTAAGTTAAATGATAAACTGGGTTGAATTCATTGGTATCTAAGTATTTTCCAAACGAGATGAAATACTAAAGCAATGATTACTGAACATAGTTTTGTGCTTTCAGCTTCTTTTTGCACAGAACCTGAGGATACTTGAGTTTGTTGGTCAATGTGCTGTGTGCTTAATTGAAATACTGTACTATGGAAGAACCTCTGTTTTAAAATTTCAGATCTAGAAAAATTCTGATATAACAGTTCACAATTGGTCACTACTTAGTTTTCACTGGAGCCTAAGGTTTCTAAGAGGTAAAATTCTTCTGCTAAATGTAATTAAGATTGATGGAAATAAGGAAAGCAACTCTGAATTTTTTTTAAAAACATTGTAAAAGGTTCATGAAGGAAAATCTTTGGAAAGGAATTTTATGTGCTGTTGGGACAAGGTTGAAATAAATGTATTTTAAAAAGTACACTGGTATAAGATTCCAATTCTGCTTTTCTCTCTGTTAAAAAAGACAAAGGTTTCTTGGATTGTTGGTCGGCTCTTGATGAAAAAAAAAATGTAAACAAAGTTGTTTTTTTCTTCTCTTTTGTCTCCCTAGAAAACCAAGGTTTATATGTTTTGCCTTTATCAGGTCTTTGGTTACTTAAAAAAGGTTAAAACTTCTCAATATTAAAGGAGCTAAGTTTTTTTTTTTTTAATTTTTTTTTTCAACGTTTATTTATTTTGGGGACAGAGAGAGACAGAGCATGAACGGGGGAGGGGCAGAGAGAGAGGGCGACACAGAATCGGAAACAGGCTCCAGGCTCTGAGCCATCAGCCCAGAGCCTGACGCGGGGCTCGAACTCACGGAGTGCGAGATCGTGACCTGGCTGAAGTCGGACACTTAACTGACTGCGCCACCCAGGCGCCCCTAAAGGAGCTAAGTTTTACTCACAGCTATATAACCCTACATATTTGCCTTTAAAATCTTCATGGCACCTTGGTTAAGTAAATAAGTTTTAAGTTTTATATTGAACCATAATCCTATTTAGACATGTACTTTAAAACTTTCTGAGGGTTGGGGCACCTGGGTGGCTCATTTGGTTCAGCGTCTGCCTTCAGCTCAGGTCATGATCTCACAGTTTGTTAGTTCGAGCCCTGTGTCGGGCTCTGTGCTGACAGCTCAGAGCCTGGAGCCTGCTTTGGATTCTCGGTTTCCTTCTCTCTCTGGCCCTCCCCCACTTGTGCTCTCTTTCTCTCAAAATAAATAAATGTAAAACTTTCTGAGGGTTTTAACAAACTTCCTCAAGATGTGAATTGTAAATGAAGTCTTTTTGACTAATTAGACTTTTTGCTTGATATGTTAAATTACTTGGAAAGAACTCTCAAATAATGATAAACCTTAGGTTGTATTGCTTGGGTAAATGCTGTAACTGTTCAAATATATATGTGAAATTCCTGCAGTTTTAATATGCTTTGATAATAAGGTTATCACTTGATATTCTGATTATTGAAGTGTTCTGTGTTACAGAAATAACTGAATTTTCTTGTCAAGTGCATTACAGTCTTTTGTCACTTGCAAAATGAGTTTCATCTTCAAGGAGGTTCAGAAAAAGAACTTTTTTAAAAAAACAAATACAGCTTTTTGATATCTTTAAAATCATAAAAGTGAAATGGGCAACAATTTCTAGAACTAAAAAGCTGCATTCAAACTGAACAAAAGATTACTAACATGACACTAAGTGAACTGAAAAAAATTATGATTTTTATGACTTTTGTTTGGAACATTACTGGTTCTCTAATGTTTGCTCTTCCAGATTAGGAAGAGCTCAGGCTCCAGGCTGAGCATGGAGTCTCCTTGGATCTCTCTCTCTCCCCCTCTCTCTGCCTCTGCCCCCTTTCCACAACTTGTGCTCACTCTCTTTAAAATAAAATTTAAAAAAAAAATCCCAGTGCAGCTCTTTCTGCCCACGGGTCCTGTCCCTGTCCTATAATAAAATCACCTTTTTGCACCAAAGACATCTCAAGAATTCTTTCTTAGCTGTTTGCTCTCTCAAACCCAAACCTTCAAAAATTTTTTTACATTTCATCAAAAGCATGTATGAACTTGTGAAAATTAGTAATGGGAAACCTTATAAAATGGACATGTGATGTTTTGGT
The DNA here is from genome assembly GCF_016509475.1 of Prionailurus bengalensis. Lineage (NCBI taxonomy): Eukaryota > Metazoa > Chordata > Mammalia > Carnivora > Felidae > Prionailurus > Prionailurus bengalensis. The sequence continues at coordinate 340,629 of NW_025091156.1, forward strand.
AGGGGCAGCTCTCCCACCCTACCATGGCAAATTAATTGTAGACACAACAGGAAAAGAAGGTCTTGACCTTACAAAGACTTGACCTTGCATGTGGATACTAATTGACTACTGCAGCCAGAGGGAAGAAACTCTTTCCTCACCACCGCCATCTCTGCAACAGCTCAGACAATGAGAAGCCACCACATTTCAAACCACCATTTTACTCCAGTGGACTTTTAATAAGCTGTTCCTACTTACCCTTTTTCTCCTTAAAAAAAGCATCCCCCCCGACTTTGTTTCCTGTACTTGCTTATGGTTTTGCCACGGCTTGTATGTCCCAGATTACAATTTTTCATTCTTGAATAAAACCATCTTCTTCTGGTAAAATAACTGGCGGTTTCTATTTTTAAGGTTAACAATTCTTGGTGATCAGAAGTGGGCTCCAGAGAAGACCCCAACTGCTCCAGAGCTGGCTAGCAAACAGGTGCAGTACCCATGGACATTTCTGAGCTGCTTCATGCCTACCCTGGCTGGGGCTTTAAGGACAAGTTTTCTCGTTTTTTCAAGCTCCACACCTCATGTCTCAGTTCTCCAAGATTTATTTGAGATCTATTTACGATGGTTTTTTTTTTTAATCATCTCAGAGGGTACTCATTTGGCCTTAAGTCTAAAGGAACTGTGCTAGCTTTTGGTCTAGTTACTGTTTTGAATGAGACTGCTCCTAATGGAACTGGACTAGCCCTCAGTCTGAGTCCTTTTCAATATCAGACCTTTCCAGTTGGAACTGTGCCAGTAGGAATTGTGAAGGCCTTTGTTCCTATTTCCCTTTGCAACTGGACTGTTCCCATTGGAACTCTGCCTGTTGGAACTGTGTTAGCTTTCAGTCTATGATCTTTTTGGGGCTCAACTGTTCTCTCTGGAACTGTGCTGGCCTTTGGTCTGATTCCTTCTGGAAATAGGCTGTCCCTGAAAACCTTCTAAGAAATGGGATCCCAGACATCAAAATGCTTTGAGGGCATCCTGCCTACTGGGACTCTGGATGGTTTTATGTTTAAAAACTATGGTCCCTCTCTGTATGCACATTTATAAATAAATAGACTGAATTAACCAGAAATAATTTAGAACTTCAATGGCCATGATGGGGAACTTTCAGTCATTTCAAACTTAATTTTCTCAAAGCTAAACTGGAAAACCAGGGTTCAAAATCGACAAAACTGAATGAGATGCCTATTTCAGTAGGTATTTTGAAGCTTCCAAATGCTATCAAGAATCAAAAATTACATCTCTCCTTGGGGTGCCTGGATGACTCAGTCGGTTGAGCGTCCGACTTCGGCTCAGGTCATGATCTCATGGTTCGTGAGTTTGACCCCGAGTTGGGCTCTGTGCTGACAGCTCACAGCCTGGAGCCTGCTTCGGATTCTGCGTCTCCCTCTCTCTCTTTGCTCCTCCCTTGCTCATACTCTGTCTCTCTCAAAAATAAATCAAGATTAAAAAAATTTTTTTTAAATTATATCTCTCCAAATACAATTTACAATCTAAATGATGCAAGCATAGATTAAAAAGACAAAAAGCGGCTTTTGAGTCCTCTTCTTCCCTTCCCCCACCTTCTCTGTCTACAGAGAGGAGGCAGTCACCTTGTGCTCAGGCCACACCTCAGGCCCTGCCTCTGGTGCCCATCTTCCTCTGACATAGTGTGTAAGGCCATGACTAAGGCCTCACATTTTTCTTAAGGCTCCTTTCCTGTTGTTTTGTTTTGTTTTGATCTCAGTTGTAATGTCCCCAATTGGCAGCTCATACCAGCTCCTCCAGGGTCCCTTCCAGGGCAATAGCCAATTTTTGCATCTTCCTCTGAATATCTGGGGGCAAATGAGTGACAAATTTGTCATTTAAAATCATCTCAGCCTCAGGGGTGTCAGGGGAGATAGCCATATATTTAATGAGAGCCTCCCTAAACCTCTCTAGGAAGGCCATTGGGCTCCCATTTTGTGTTTGTAAAATAGTGGCTAATTTAACATAATTTAAGGGCTTAACCTTAGACCTCCTTAATGTTTCTAAAGCACAAGCTTGGAAGTGGTGGCAATACCATTTCTTAATGGGATGGTCATAGTCTCAATTAGGATCTTGGGATGTAATTACCTGGACCCCAGTAGGAAACCAAAAGTTCCCTATAGGGCCTCCAACCCCATGATAATTAGCGAGTTGTCTTTATCTTTTTCTTTCAGAATTTATGGATCAAAATCATCCCAACTTTTCAGAATGCATCCCACAGGAGTATTGACCTTGGTTGGAGAATTGCCCATCTATAGGAAAAGGAGGAAGAGGCATCCCTTATCTTAATTTTCCCATAGCTGGCCAGGAGAAGCTTCATGTCCTGATCCTGATAGTTGGACAGGAGAAGAAGCCTCATCTCCTGGCCCTGCATTTTGCCTGGCTACTCCACTGGCAGCCAAAAGCTTTGTCAGTCTCATGAGGTGCTGGGAGCAGTCACTCTTGTCCAGGATGACCCTACCTCCAAGAACTGACCTTGTCTTCCCTGATTTCTCCTATCGCTCTGTTTTCTGCCTGCAGGATTTTGGGGGTATCGACTACGACCAAGCAAGACTTCCCTGGTTTAGAAGGATGCACTAATTTTATTTTGGCCCAAGGATAATCTTTACAAATATATTTTAAAAGGCTTGTGAAAACCATTTTTTGTAAGGATAAAATTGGCTCCCCAGAGGACTAAAAGGGCCCAAGTAGAGGTCTATTTCCTTTCCTTTTTCAGCAGTGCCCACAGAAATGTGTTCTAGCCATTTAGAGTATCTAGGATGTTACAAATTGGAGGACACTGGGCTAAGTGTAGCAAAATGGCTCCTATGTATTCTAGTAAAAGCCCTTTATATATTATAGTGATCTATCCCTTAAATGACACAGGCATCCATTCCTGTTTGAAACAGAAACAACCCAAATATGGAGCATTTGGAGTCTGGCAGCGAGGACATTGTCACCATCTCCCCAGCCTTTGGATCAAAGGAGGGGAAATTTCAAGGCTTTAGTAAAACAAATCAAAAGGGCATGCTGTCCTGCTTTTTTGGTTAAAATCACATTCTCCCCCATCTTTTTGGGCAGACAGAAGTGGGGGGAAAACCTTTGTTTACCTTTTTTTTTTTTAGTCAAAAGCATACTGACAATCCAAGAAACCTTTGCTTTTTTAACAGATACTAGGGCAGAATTTTAATCTTATACCAGTGTACTTTTAAAATCCATTTATTTTAACCTTAGTCCATCCTGAGCACATATAAAATTTATTTCCAAAGATTTCCCTTCACAAACCTTCTACAACTTTCCTTTCCTTTCAGATTGTGACCTAAGCCCCTTTTCTCCAAACAACCAGTCTCATTTGGGACAAAATTACCTTCTTTTACCTTCAACAAAAATGTATTCCCCTTCCTTACATATATCCTACTTTTCTACATAGTAACTTTCTTATCAGTCTTAATTACATTAAGCAGAATTTTTTTTTCAACGTTTTTATTTATTTTTGGGACAGAGAGAGACAGAGCATGAACGGGGAGGGGCAGAGAGAGAGGGAGACACAAAATCGGAAACAGGCTCCAGGCTCCGAGCCATCAGCCCAGAGCCCGACGCGGGGCTCGAACTCACGGACCGCGAGATCGTGACCTGGCTGAAGTCAGACGCTTAACCAACTGCGCCACCCAGGCGCCCCACATTAAGCAGAATTTTAACTCTTAAGAAACCTTAGTCTCCAATGAAAACTAAGTAGTAACCAATTGTGAACTGTTACAGAATTCGGCAGATGGCAAAATTATCAATTAAGCAAAAGCATGTTTTCCAAAAGACCCAAATATCCTTTGTTTCTGTGCAATAAGAAGTAAAAAGCACAAACCTATGTTTAGCAATCAATGCTTTAGCACTTTATCTCGTTTGGAAAAGACCTAGATGTCCAATGAATTCAATTTCAATTTATCATGCTAGCAAAACTTCTAAGTTTCAGGTTGCCAAAGACTTTGAAAGCTATCTTAACAATTACCCATGAAAACTTTAAGAATTAACCATCATTTTAAGTCACCCTTTTGTGAACAAACTGCAACAGAGATAACATAAGCTAATTTGACCTTCAGTAAACCTAGATAGAATAAAAAGTTTTCTATTTAATCCTGACTCTATTTTTAATTAAACCAACAAACTTGAATTCATTTAAATACCAAAGTTTCTCTTGCATCCGCTTAAAAGACAATCAGTTTGTTCCCTATTGTCAGTTTTTACCTGGGACACTGGTGGGGAGATCTGAAGTGGTGGCCCAAGGGAATGCTCTTCACTCCCTGACATCAGAGGGTGGGAGGAGAAACCAATGATGCCTGAGGCACTGAGGATGGTATAGCAACCAGTTATGCAGGCATCACCCAAGGTGGTGCAGAAACAGGAGAAGGGGGAGGGGAAGGCAGAAGAGGCAAGATTCTGCCTAAAAGCCTAAGGCAGATAAAAGCCCAGAGAGCAGACAGAGGGGTCTCCTCGTCCTAAAGTCTGTCAACTTGAACAGATGAGCAGACGCCAGGCTTTTCCACCAAGTGGAATTAGGCAGTACATGTTGGGCTAGAGAAGACAGAGAACTTTCCCCGATTAAAAGGAGTTTCAGCAGTGGCTTGGGAATATTCTTTAAAGTCTCCATTCCGAGGCAGACTAACTAGAGATAGTTGGCTCTAATCACCATAGTCAATGACCCAGGAAGTGAATGAGGAAGAAGCCCCCACATACAGTTAGAGTAACTAGGGATGTGCTCAGGATGGACTAAGAATGTATTAGGAAAAACAGAGAGTGTTAGAGTCCCATTTGTTAGGGATGGCCTGTCTTTTTTCTTTCCTCAGTACCCTGGGTTAGGTTTTAGAACACTTCTATATATTGATCAGGGTTGTCTGCAACTTTCCTTAGGTTCTTTTTATTTGCTTAGAATCTTGCAAGGAAAATGGAACTTTCATGAGACCAAATTCACCATGAAGCATTTTAGTCAATAGATACATTGAATGTGCCTTCCTTTCAAGGGGAAGATTTTTCATCTCTGACAATCCTGGATAAGGAGGGCATGAGTGTCTAACAGGTAGCTTTTCCTGAGAAGAGCCCTCAGAGGACAAGTCTGCAAGAACTTGCTTTTCTCAGCCCCTTTAAAGGCCAGAAGTTTGGCACCTAACTTACAAGTCTTATATCAGGAAATTTTGACCATTCACCCTCTCTTTTACAATATAGATCTAACACGGCAGCCCCAAACCTCTGGGATGAGGCAAAGGCAGTCATAAGAGGGAAGTATATAGCAAGCCAGGCCTTCCTAAAGAAGGAAGAAAGGTCTCAAATACACAACCTAACCTTACACCTTAAAGAGCTGGAGAAAGAACAGAAAATAAAGCCCAAAATAGGCAGCAGAAAGGAAAAAATAAAGATTTGAGCAGAAACCAATGATACCAAAGTCAAGAAAACAGTAGGACAGATCAATGAAACCAGGAGCTTGTTCCTTGAAAGAAGTAACAAAATTGCTAAACCCCTAGCCAGATTATTCACAATGAAAAAGGAAAGGACACAAATAAATAAAATTAAGAATTAAAGAGGAGAGATTACAACCAACACTGCAGAAATAAAAAGCAATCTTAAGAGAATATTATGAGCAATTATATTCCGTTTAATTGAGAAATGTGGAAGAAATGGATAAATTCCTAGAAACATATAAGCTACCAAAAGTGGAACAGGAAGAAATAGAAACTTTGAACCCATCACCAGTAAAGAAAGTGGATTATTAATCAAAAATCTCCCAAAAAAACAAGAGTCCAGGGCCGGATGGCTTTCCAGTGGACCTCTACCAAATATTTAAAGAAGAGTTAACATCTATTCATGTGAAGCTTTCCCAAAAAATAGAAATGGAAGGCAAGCTACCAAACTCATTCCACGAGGCCAGCATTACCTTGATTCCAAAACCAGACAAAGACCCCACTTAAAAGGAGGACTACAGACCAATTTTCCTGATGAAAATGGATGCAAAAATTCTCAACGAGATACTAGCCAAGCAGATCCAACAATACATTAAAAGAATTATTCACCACGATCAAGTGGGATTTGTACCTGGGACACAGGGCTGGTTCAATATCTGCAAATCAATCTATGTGATACATCACATTAATAAAGAGTAAGAACCACATAATCCTCTCAATAGATGCAGAGAATGCATCTGACAAAATACATCATCCTCTCTTGATAAGATCCCTCAAGAAAGGAGGAATAGAAGAATCATACCTCAAGATCATAAAAGCTAGATACAAAAGACCCACTTCTAATATCATCCTCAATGGGGAAAATTTGAGACTTTTCCTCTTAAGGTCAGGAACATGACAAGGATGTCCATGCTTACCATTGTTATTCAGCATAGTGTTGGAAGTCCTAGCCTCAGCAATCACACAACACAAGGAAATAAAAGGCATCCAAATCGGCAAGGAGGAAGTCAAAATTTCAGTCTTTGCAGTCGATACGATACTCTATGTGGAAAATCCAAAAGATTCCACAAAACAAAACAAAACAAAAAACTGCTAGAACTGATCCATGAATTCAGCAAAGTCGCAGGATATAAAGTCAATGCACAGAAATCGGTTGGATTTTTATACACCAATAATGAAGCAGCAGAAAATCAAGGAATCAACTCCATTTACAATTGCACCAAAACCCATAAAATATCTAGGGATAAACCTAACCGAAGGGGTAAAAATTCGATACAGTGAAAACTATAGAAAGCTTATGAAAGAAATTGGAGAAGACACCAAAAGATGGAAAAATATTCCAAGCTCATGGATTGGAAGAACAAATATTGTTAAGGTGTTAGTACTACCCAAAGAAATCTACATACTCAGTGTAATCCCTATCAAAATAACTCCAGCATTCTTCACAGAGCTACAACAAAAAAACTCTAAAATTTGTATGGAACCAGAAGAGACCCCAAATAGCCAAAGCAATCCTGAAAAAGAAAACCAAGAGTGGAGGTACCACAAGTCCGGACTTCAAGATGTATCACAAAGCTGTAATCATCAAGACAGTATGGTACTGGCACAAAAGCAGACACATAGATCAACTGAACAGAATAGAGAACCCAGAAATGGACCCACAAACGTATGGCCAACTAATCTTTGGCAAAGCAGGAAAGAATATCCAATGGAAAAAAGACAGTCTCTTCAGCAAATGGTGTTGGGAAAACTAGACAGCGACATGCAAATATGAAAGTGGACCACTTTCTTACACCATACACAAAAGCAAACTCAGAATGGATGAAAGACCTAAACGCAACGCGGGAAGCCATCAAAATCCTAGAGGAGAAAGCAGGCAAAAACCTCTTTGATCTCGGCCACAGCAACTTCTAACTTGACGTCTCTGGAGGCAAGGAAAGTAAAAGCAAAAATGAACTATTGGGACTTCAACAAGATGAAAAGCTTAACTGACTGAGCCACCCAGATGCCCCTCCACTGAGCAATTTTAATGGCTTTTCTTTAAACAGAAGGTTGAAACAAAGTTCAGTCTTATACCAAAAAAAGCCTCATGAATCTGTTCATGATTACTTTTTACTCCAAATTGTCTTTAATGAAAACTCTACTCCTCCTTTAGATCTATGTTTATTAATGTGCTAGGCTGGGATCTTTCCCTTTTAGTTAAAAGAACCAAGAATGGAATGGGAAATTATGCCCACTCCAGGTTTAATTAACCTGGAAAACCACTTTGCTCAGACCCTAGATGAGTCATCTAGTGGAAAGACTGTTAAATTTTCAATTCTCAACTCCAGCAAATAAAGCCCCCCCCCCCCAAAACTAGAAGCCTAGTTCCTGCTGTGACTGAAAGAACTAGGATATTGGGGAAAAAAAGATGGTTATAAGTTTAAGAGCTTCAAGGCCCTCCAGCCCTCTTGCCAACCTTTTCAATGTCCTCCCAATTCCCAATGATGGGATTCCAAGGAACAACGGAGCCCTTCCCAACCCTCACTCTTAATCTCTTTGGAGAAACTACTCTCCAGATTGGGAATGAATATATCTCTGTCTTTACTGAAGCTGGAACTAACCCCAGTGCTATAAAGCAGCCCTAGCCTTGGAGTACAAAAACAGTTCAATTAGTGGGGATCTATTAGATCTCAACAGGTTCCTATCTCTGAACCTACTCCCTTTGATCCAGGCCCTTTGAGAGATATACACCGTATTCTCCTTAGTTCTTCGACGCCTATTCATTAACTCGACTGAGATTTCTTAGAAAAATATCATGCTGGAATTTCTCTTGTACAAAAGGGAAAAATAATTCTAGAATTTGACAACAGTAACCAAAATAGCAAAAAGGGGAAACAAATGATCCTTTGGCACCTTTTCTGTGCCGTGTCTATGCTGGCACTATAGCTGAGTCTGGAGGTACTGATCATTTATTCCTACTGGATCAGCTACCATCCTCTTTATGGGCAAAATCTTCAACTGATCTTGGCAGAATCCACAGTGTACCTCCCGTCAAGATTCAAATCGATCCTGCAAAACTTCTCCCCAGAATTAATCAAAATCCTATAAATTAAGAAGGCCTTCAAGGCATCAACACCCTAATAGAATGTTACAAGGCTCGTGGCCTCATTATCCCCTGCAGTAGTCCATGTAACACCTCTATTACACCTGTGAGAAAACCCAACTGCTGAGGATAGTACTTTGTCCAAGACCTCCGAGAAATAAATAGCACTGTTATCCCTCGATATACCCTTCTTCCCAAACCTCACACTCTACCAACATCCACTCCCACTGAAAGCAAAGTTTTCACTGTCCTTGACCTATGTGCTGTAGTTTTTAGCACTCCAGTTGATATGGACAGCCAGTATGTTTTTGCCTTCACTTGCAGGCAATGACAATACATCTGGACTGTAACCTCCCTGGGTTTCACAGAGTGCTTCGTGTTTCCCACACACCTGAAAGGCTGATTTGGATGATGGAAAGTGTTCTGTAGGCTCTACTTTGTTACAGTGTGTCTATGATTTGCTTCTCTGTTCCCCTCCTCATGCCTCTTCACAGGAAGACAGAATCCATCTGTGAAAACTTTTGGCTTTAAAAGGCCTATGAAGACTCCAAAGAAAAACTGCAGTTTGCTCAAACTCCGGTTAGGCATTTAGCTCACGTATTGTCAGAACAAGGCCATGGGGCGCCTGGGTGGCGCAGTCGGTTAAGTGTCCGACTTCAGCCAGGTCACGATCTCGCGGTCCGGGAGTTCGAGCCCCGCGTCAGGCTCTGGGCTGATGGCTCAGAGCCTGGAGCCTGTTTCAGATTCTGTGTCTCCCTCTCTCTCTCTGCCCCTCCCCCGTTCATGCTCTGTCTCTCTCTGTCCCAAAAATAAATAAACGTTAAAAAAAAAAAAAAATTTAAAAAAAAAAAAAAAAAAAAAGAACAAGGCCAATATCTAGATCCAGGCAGACTCAAAGCATCCTCAATTTCCCACAACCTAAAATTACAAGGCTTTTACAAGGCTTTCTTGGACTGGCTGTCTACTGTCAAAACTGGATTCCAATCTTCTCTCTTGAGGCTCAGCTTCTATATGCTTTACTAAAAAAATGAGAATCCTAACCCTACTATTCAGAAAGAGTAGGGGGATGACACAGCCTCGGAAACTTTATACCTTTAATTTATGTTATATGGGCCATTATGTATACAAGAGAACCTGGTCCTTACGATCACCTTGCATGTCCTACCCCCTGGACCGTCCTTCATCATCAGTCATGGGCTATGAGCCACCCCCCACTCTCCACCGACTCCATTTGGTAAGATGACCTGAACTGGATGAGGGACTTGTAAAGAATATTCATCTTCTTCATGAAAGACTTGGTGGGAATGATGTAGGGATGCTTGTGAGGGCTTGGCAATTCAACTGCAAACCTGCCTGAGGACAGTGTCACATATCTCAAGTTTCTCAGGACATAGTGTACAACGGGCTGTGTCATCTCCCTGTAATGAGGTCAGCTGTAGGTTTCTCTTGTCAAAAAGAAAGAGGATTTTTACACAAAGGCAGACGTATTGGGAGCACTGGTGCCTATCTTACAGACACAATGTTTTGAGCTCTGTGAAGGATGATATGTACCCCTAAGTGTAGGTGCCTCAGATGTCCCGTCTGAAAGGGGGCACATGCATTATATGACACAGACCTTGTGGTCACCATAGTGGAAGTACCATTGAAGGATCCAGTGCAAAAATGGGGGAAACTTGAATCATGCAGGAATAGAAGGGAAGTTGAGCACAGTAAGCCGAGTTTGAGGAGGTGCAGAGGTGAGGGTGCTGGGATCAGTGAGATGCAGTTGGAGGCCATTCCTGGCCACAGCCTGAGCAGGGAGCATGAGGTCCACACGGAGCTGCTATGTGGGATCACTCTCAGTGCACAATGCAGTGTTTATCTCCAAAACGTCAGTGCTGCCAAAGTGCACCTAGGCAATCATCTAAATGGATTGTTTTCTCCCTGGGTTTTCTAAAGGCTCTGGATATTTGTGGGAAAAAAATGCCCGGCAGATATGGGAAGTTTAACTTGGTCTTATGGAAATGCTTGTCTAAGTTCATATCCCTCAGTGAAACTAAAAGTGAAGAAAGGACCTAGGTCAGCTGAGTGCCTGAACTGGCTTTCAGCCTGAGTCAGACTCCAGTGGGTCAACCTACAATTCAGGGTTGGCCAAGATGCCACCCCTGCTGGACCCCTGTCATCACCCTGACTACAGCTTTCCATCTCCTCAGACTTCTCTCACAATATCCCAAGGTTTTTCCTGCGTTCCTGCTGTCTCAGCCCTAATACCAGTTCTCAGTGGGACCTACACAGAGCCTCAGCTTTGTTTTCTGTGAAACAGGGGTAATATTTGTTTCTAAGGACATTATGAAAAGAAGACATTGAATACAGAATGCATCTGCAAAATGTCTGGGAAGTGTCCACTCACCCTTCTCACAGTTTCAATTAAGATATCTCCACACAATGATCATCAAAAAAAGACGGTCACGGAAGTTCATTAAACTAAGACTGTTAACACCTCAGCCCAGGGATTGGGAATCACTGTTTTAAACAATAAGACAAAGACAGGCTTTTTCTATTAAAACTCAGGACCTATCAGACAAAGAAAGAAAAGATAATTACGAGAATGTGTATATTCATAGATCTACATCTGAGGTGTGAAGACAGTCATATTCCATACGTATAGACTCACAGATGCAGCCACACACTAATGTGTTCATCTGAGGTCACAGATAAACTACAGAAGACAGAATGCATGTAGGAAAACATAAAACCCTAGGGAAATAACCCCAAATCTCATAAATCTCACTGCCTTGTATGACAACTATTTTGAAATTTGAAGAGGACTGTGTGAGGTGACAAACTATGGTGATTATATATTTTAAAAAGGTGTGAGATCTGCTTGAATGCTTTCCCTGCCCACCCTTCGCCCTCTACCTTGTCCTACTTAGTATCTCCTAATACACCTTGCACCGTTCTCTGTTTCAGTGTCTGCTTCTAGCAGGACTTACTGTCACTCCCCATCGAGTACACACAGTGTGGTTCCTATACACACAGATAACAAACTAGCAGAAATTGCAGTGACAGAGGATAGTAACAAGCTCACCTTTTGTGCAGGGGAGCCTGAGAGAGTTTTCTGGGGTGGTGGTAACTTCCTGTATCTAGACTTATGGGGTGCTTGTGCTCATGTATTTTAGAAATATTCACTGACTCCCTGGTCAGATAGACAAGTATCTGTCCCTAGCATATGGCTGATTTCTAATGGTAAGGTATGGTAGGGTAAGGATGAGGGACGAGCAGTGACTGTGGGAGAGGAGTGAGGAGGCCACACATGGAGTCAGACCCTCGCCCAGGATGCCAGGTCTCCACAGACAGCAACCTTGTGTAGGAGGGCTCTGAGGAGCACAGATTTCTTGATCAGTCCTGTAAACTCCATAATCCTCCTCCAGATTTCTCACTGAGGGATGGACAGGGCAGAGGCCAGCAGCTGGAGGATGCCCTGATCATGGCTGGAGTGAAGCAGTGGACCTGGGGGATTTGGTCAGAGAAAGGGACAGGCAGAAGGTAGGGACAGGGAGTTTGAGAGACAAAGGGAAGAGAAGGGAATGTTTTCTACTGACTTCACCCACATTTCTGTGTGAACAAAAGGAGATTCTTGTCTCCAAGGGTAGGGAAGAGGGCTGGCAAAAAGAGAGAGTGACATTCTCAGTTCAAGTGTCCAGGGTATCTGCCTTGCTCTTGAATACCTAACACAGGAAGTCCATGCTTTCTGTCATAAGTGGAACTGCAGCTCATACCATTTGGTGAAAATTGAAGCAATTATGAAGCCCTCATCATTAAAGCACTGCAACAAGATTATGTGAACATAATACACAATAGAAGAGATACAATAGAAGATAAAGTCCAAAGGCTGACAGACTGCAATACTTATGGGAATATAGACTATCAGAAAAGAAGGTACCCCAAGGTAGACATTCAGACACCTGGGCAATATCTGAAACATTAGCGTTAGACACAAAGAGATCGTGATGTAAGGTTTAGGGAGAAACCATATGATTTCATGTTGCTGTACCCATGAGATCAAGTCTCATCAAATTATACCCTTTAACTTGAGGCTATTCGTTATATGTAACTTATACCTCATTAAAGAGAGTTTCAAAACATAAAATACTAGGAGAAAATGTGGGAAAGTTCCTTTCTAATCCTGAAGTGCATGGGTGATAGGAGTCTGTCCGCCCATGTCTCAAAAATCCAAAATAGTAAGACATTTAAAAAATTAATAATTGCAGAGTAAGAGGACCCTGAGTTCGCCCTGTCCCATGTTTTCAACTACATAACATCCACATCCGAGCCCATGAACCAGAGAGTGATCCAAAGACTGGCAGAACAAACTCTACACCTAAACTGAGAGAAGCTGCATCTGAAATGTTAGGAAGGTCAGAAAGGTGGAGGGCAGCTGCCTGCAGGGAGGGCAGAGAAAGTGAGCCCTCACACCAGGGAGCTCACACAGGGAAGACTAATCCTCATAACATTTGGCTTTAAAACCCAGAGGGGCTGAATTCCCTTGAGTTTGGATCCTGGAGCTTTGGAGGTCAGCTGACCCAGCACTGGGTGATCCAGGAGGGTGAGTGATAGCCAGGTCCCTGCCTGTGTGGAGAAGAGGCAATGTAAACATGGCAGTTTACGCAATGCAGAGGCAACAGGAGACAGAACTGTTCGTGCTGATTTCTGAGTGCGTTGGGGGACTTCAACAATGAGGGAGGTCACACGCATCATTTTTATCCCGCACCCCCGCAAAACAAGCCCAGAGGCACCTACCAGGGGGGTGAGGCTGCACAGACACTTGCTGCCTAACCCATTAGCAGTGGGCCAGTCCCAAGGGTTCACTGGGGGACTCACCCACACCAAGCCTGCTGGTCTCAGAGCAAACTTTGTTAAAACCACACAGGCACCCTGTGTGGCCAGCTGCATGCACAGCTGCCAAAGCATGCTGTGCACATCTGCACTACACCCAGGTGTGCACCCCCCACCACCCTCATCTGTTTCACCTAGCCACATGCCCCAGCCACTGATGCACTCCATGCAGAGCCTCAAGCCCCTGGCTGCCCTGGTCCATGGCCCCCAGCCACCAAAGGACATCAGGAAACCTGGCATAGGACTAGTAGCCCTGTGCAATTTTGCTAACACTCCTGCCCTGCTCCCAAGTTACCCAGCGGGCATATCACCCCACAGCTGGCCTGCCTGGGTCCCACTAATACCACTAAGAGCAAGCACAGCCCACAATAGGCACACAATCAGTGCAGACACCTACAATGAAAGAAAAAGTAACCCAGACACTACAGCAGGGAGTGAGTGATAGCCCTAAGATATTCTCCTGAAGATCCAAGTCCTGTAAATAGAGACGTGCACTGCTGAGGATTCCAGGACCTCTTATTCATAAATTCATTAGTTTCAAGAGCATAAGGCACAGCTGACTTTCTTAACACAGAGAAACAGAGCCAGAGAGACAGACAAAATAGGGACAAAGAGCTGTTTATCCACAATGAAAGACCTCGTCAAAGCCACAGCCAGAGATCTAAGCCAAAGTGATATAAGTAACATACTTGATACAGAATTTAAAGCAATGATCATAAGGATACTCATTGGAGTTGCAAAATGAGTAGAAGAGTGAGACCCCTGACACAGAGATAAGGAATAACACAGTAGACAGTGAGGATACAATATATGAGAAACATGCTCGCTGGAATGAACAGAGGGACGGAAGAAGCAGAGGAACAAACTAGTGACCTCGAAGACTGAGTAATGGAAATTAATCAGACTGAACCAAACAGAGAGAACAGAATTCTGCAACATGAGATGAGACTAAGGGAACTCAGTGATTACAGAAAACATAATAATATTAATATTATAGGAGTCCCAGAAGAAAGAGAAAAGGGGGCAGAAAATTAATTGGAGGAAATAATAGCTGAAAACTTCCCTAATTGGGGGAGGGAAACAAACATCCAGATCCAAGAGACTAGAGAACTCCCATTAAAATCAACAAAAGCAGTCCAACACCCAGACATATAGTAAGCAAACTTGCAAATTACAGTGATAATAAAGAAAAACTCTTAAAACCATCAAGACAAAAGAAGTCCTTAACTTACAAGACAAAAGAAGTCCTTACAAGACCCATAAGGCTAGCAACAGATTTCTGAACAGAAACCTGGCAAGCCAGAAGGGAGTGACAGGACATATTCAAAGTGCTGATTGGAAAAAGCAGCAGCCAAGAATACTCTATCCAGCAAGGCTATCATTCAGAATGGAAGGAGACACAGTTTCCCAAACAAAAACTAAAGGAGTTTGTACCACTATACCAGTCCTTCAAGAAATATTAAGAGGGACTCTGAGTGCAAAGGAGAGACCAAAAGTGACAGTATAGAGGTACAAGACACAAATCAAGTAAAAAATGAATATTTCTGTAAAAAATCAGTTAAGGAACTCAGAAAAAATGGATTTGGAATATAGTAACATTTACCAAAAACCTAGGGAAGAGAAAAAAATGGGTCCAAAGGTAAAAGACCATCAGCTTAATACAATCTGTTAAATGCAGAAGAGATTACATAAAAACCTAACAGTAACCATATATCAAGAAACAGTCGTAAATATGCAAAGAATAAAGAGAAACAAATGAAAATGGATCACTAAAGTAAATCAGCAAAACATGAAAGAAAGACAAGAAAGGATCAGAGAAAACTCATGAGAAACCACAACAAAACAGGCAACAAAATGTCAATACATACATACATATCAATCATTACTTTGAAGGTAAATGGAATGAATGCTCCAATCTAGAGATGTATGGTGTAAGAATGGATGAAAAAACAAAACAGGCTTATATGCCTACCAGTGACCCATTTTACACCCCAAGAATGATAGTGAGAAGATAGAGAAACAGCACATAAATGAATGTCAAAAGAAAGCTGAAGTAGCAATACTTGCATCAGAAAAAATACACTTAAAACAAAGTACATAATAAGAGACAGAGGAGGACACTATATAAGAGTAAAGAGTACAATCCAAAAAGAAGATATAAGAACTGTAAATATATCCCACAATTAATTGGGATTTATTCCCAAGCTGCAAGGGTGGTTCAATATTCGCAAATCAATCAATGGGATACAATATCTCAACAGGAGAAAGGATAAGAACCATATGATTGGGGCACCTGGGTGGCTCAGTCATTTAACAGTCCGACACCAGCCTCAGGTCTTGACCTCATGATTCGTGAGTTCAAGCCCCGAGTTGGACTCTGTGCTGAAAGCTCAGATCCAAGAGCCTGCTTCAAATTCTGTGTCTCCCTCTCTCTGCCCCTCCCCTGCTCACACTCTCTCTCAAAATTAATAAACGTTAAAGAAAAGAACCATACGGCCATTTCAATACATGCAGAAGAAAGCATTTGACAAAGTACAACATCCATTCATGATTATAACCCCCTCAAGTAGGTTTACAGGGAACATACATTGATGTAATTAAGGTTATCCATGAAAACCCCTTAGTTAACATCATCCTTAATGGGGAAAATCTGAGAGCTTTTCCTCTAAGGTCAGGAACAAGACAAGGATGTTTATTCTCACCACTTTTAATAAACATAATACTGGAAGTCCAAGCAACAGCAACCAGACAAAAAAAATAGAATAAAACCAAACCAAATAAAATAAAATTAAAATTAAATAAAATCCAAATCTTGAAGAAGTAAAACTTTCACACTTTGTAGATTACATGACACTATATATAGAAACCCTAAAAAGTCCACCCAATAACTGCTAGAACTGACAAATGAATTCAGCAATGTCACAGGATACAAAATCATTGTAAAGAAATCTGTTGCATTTCTAGAACATAATGAAACAGTAGAAAGAGAAATTAAGAAAACAGTCCCATTTACAGTTGCACACCAAATAAGATATCTATGAATAAATCTAACCAAAGTGGTGAGCAACCTATACTCTGAAAACTATAAAACACTGATGAAAGAAATTCAAGATGACACAAAGAAATGGAAGGGTCCATGGACCCATTCCATGCTCATGGGTCAAAAGTACAAATATTGTGAAAATGTCTATACTTCCAAAGCAATTGACACAATTAATGCAATCTCCATCAAAACACCAACAACATTTTTCTCTGAACCACAACAGTCCTAAAATTTGTATGGAACCACAAAAGACCCCAAACTTCAGAGTAAACATTCTTTATGTGAAGTGCTAATTATGGATGGTATTATGCCTCTGGATCTTCTGCTCCAAAACACTTTAACTCTGGCCTAAGCATTTGAACAAACGTTAGACATATCCCAACCAAGGATCATTCTACAAAATACATTCTACAAAAGTACCCTCAAAACTTTGCAGATTATGAAAAATATGGAAAATCTAAAAATTGTCATGGCCAAGTGGAGCCAAAGGAGACAGGATGACAAAATGTAATGTACCAGCTGGGATGAGTCTGGAACAGAAATCTGAGTAAAAATATAAACTTTAGTTAATAATAGCATATCTCTTTGGGATATTGATTGTGATAATGTACCAACTCATATGACATCAATAGAAAACAGTTTGATGTATGTAGACACTCAGTACTATCTTCCTAATTTTTTTGTAATTAGAAACCCATTATGAATGAAAAGATTAGTAATCATGGTTTTATTTTTTCAACACATAATATTATACAACTAGTTCTAGTATTAGTTACTAGTGATTGACATTTACCTATTCTTATTGTTCTTACTATCTTTAATTTAAATAATAGCATTCATGTTACAGAAAACTGAATGCACAATGATATACAATTCATAGAAACATCTCCTTTACATATTTTAAGAACATATATATATGTGTGTGTGTATATATATATATATATATATATATATATACACACACACCACTGTATTATGTGGTATGTAAATTAACTGTTTTTCTTATCTTGAATGAGCATGTCATTGAATGGCTTTCCATAAAGGTGGTTATCCTAGATAATGAATGATACTCAGATTTTACAGGATGTACTTCACATCATGCCTGAACATTTAAAAAAAAAAAATGTAAAAATGGCCAGATGATTCATTGTGACTGGCTCACTTATTCTAAAGAATCCTTGTTTTAATATTTTCTTTTTTTTTTTAAACGTTTATTTATTTTTGAGACAGAGAGAGACAGAGCATGAACGGGGGAGGGGCAGAGAGAGAGGGAGACACAGAATCTGAAACAGGCTCCAGGCTCTGAGCTGTCAGCACAGAGCCCGACGCGGGGCTCGAACTCACAGACCGCGAGATCGTGACCTGAGCTGAAGTCGGACGCTTAACCAACTGTGCCACCCAGGCGCCCCATTGTTTTAATATTTTCATGCATATTTTTAGCAGGAATAAACCAGAATCAAATATTTCCAAATCAAAGAGATATTCAAAGACTGGAAGAACGATAGTGAGTTCAAGGGGTTTCAGAAGGAAAAGATGTGACCATGAAGTGGCAGTCACAGGCAAGCAGCTTTCTCTGAGCCACTTAAACAGGTTTGCATGAGTGGATGTCCATCACAGCATGTGACTTGCCAAAGGGTAAGACCCAGAAGTACAAGAGGGAAAGACAACGCTTTAGGAAGAGGTGACCTGGAAGGGTGCTTCTGTGCCTAAGTGATGGCTCAGCAGCCTGGCTGGGCGTCCCTGGGTCAAAGATTTCAACAGGCCAGCAGTAACGTAGACTCACAAAGTTCTTAGTAACTTAGATCAAAGTAACTTAGACCCACAATGATCTTAGAGTCACAGAGTTGATCTTCATCTATGATTAGGAGATGGTCATAGTTCCACAGGATATGAAATTGGGCCAGCAGTAGATGGCTAAAATATTATTTAAGAGCATATTTTTAATAAAAAATGGATGTGTAAAAATTTGGGTTCGGAATTTTAAGAAAAATCACAGGCCCATCATGGAGTTACTTACATTAAGGCCCCATGTCACCAAACCTAGTTTCATTCCTGTAGGAATGTAACCTTTAACCAGTCAACAAAGAATTTCCTAGTCAGTGCTGGAAATTTAACTGATAGATCCCTGCCATTCCCCTCAGGGAGGCCATCTTGCCTAAATAAGGTATTCTGTGCCACTATTTTTTTTTCAGTTTATTTATTCTGAGAGAGACAGAAAGAGAGCACATGCAAGGGAGGGGCAGGGAGAAAGGGAGAAAGAGAATCCCATGACAACGAGGTCATGATCTGAGCCAGGATCAAGAGTCAGACACTTAAGCAAGCCATCCAGGCACCCCAAGAATGTGAATTTCAAAGGTTAGCAGGCTTGGCTGGGACACAGCTCTGGGGGCACTGGCCTACTCCTGGAGAGAAGGCAGCAAACTACTTGCAGGCATATGGCATGGAAACAGTGGTCTGTACAACGCCTGGCACACAGTGGGGAGATTATACACTCATCTTGGAGAGCATCCCTGTGAGGCAGTGTTCACAAAGAGGGGACAAAGGAACTGGGACAGAGGAGCTGGGTGACGCCATTTCCTTCCTCTGCCCCCCAGCATAAACACAGAGCCACCTGCTGGAAACAAGGCAATTCCCACACTGACTGCCTAACCTGCTTAGACCAAAGACCACACGCTGTGCTCTGGCAAGACTGGCCTTCCAGGTCAAGCTTGCCTCCATCCTAATGGAGCTGGCCCCCTCCCCAGAAGACTAGCAGAAGCCCCTGACCACACCACCTCTCTTGTCCAGACAGTTGTGCAGGGCTTCACTTCTAGTGGCAGTCGTTTCAAGTCTCATTTAACAAGCAGATCAGAGCAGACCTAGATAAAACTCACCATGTTCTGGCCAAGGACCATACATTGCCCATACAACTGGCCTGAAGAATAGTGCAGCCAGAACACAAAACAGTGCATGCAACACACACCACAGACACTCCCTGATGTGCCAGGCCCTGGACACTAGATGACATCCTCTTCATAAAGCCATTCATCTCACAGGCAGGTAACATAAGGAGCTTTTGTAACACAGAGAGGCAAATACTCAGCCAAAATGCCAAGACAAGAGGAATGCATCCCAAATCAAAGAACAAGATAAGGTCATGGCCAGAGAAATGGAAGGAACACTTCCAAATTCATTCTATGAGGCTGGCATGGCCTTGAGTCCAAACTGGACAAAGACCCCACTAAAAAGGAAAACTACAGACCAATTTCCCTGATGAAACTGGATGCAAAATTTCTCAACAAAAATTAGCAAATCGGATCCAACAATACATAAAAAGAATTAATCCCCACAATGAAGTGGGATTTATTCCTGGGATGCACAACTGATTCAATGTCTGCAAATTAACAGATGTGATACATCACATTGATAAAAGAAAGGATAAAAACCACATGATCCTCTCAATAGATGCAGAAAAAGCATTTGACAGCATCCTTTCTTGATGAAAAAAAAAAAAAACCCTCATGAAAGGAGGAATAGAAGGATCGTGCCTCAACATCATAAAGTCCAGATATGAAAGTCCCACAGCCAATATCATCTTCAATGGGGAAAAGCTGAGAGCTTTACCCCTAATGTTAGGAACACGACAGGGATGTCCACTCTGGCCACTGTTATTCAACATACTGTTGGAAGTCCTAGCCTTAGCAACCAGAAAACAAAAAGAATACAAGGTGTCCAAATTGGCAAGGAGGGGTCAAACTTTCCCTCCTGGCAGATGTAATACTCTCCTTGGAAAATCCAAAAGACTCCACCAAGAAACTGCAAGGACTCATATAGGAATTCAGGAAAGCCTCAGGATATAAAACTCAATATACGGAATTTGATTGCATTTCTATATGCCAATAATGAAGCAGCAGAAAGAGAAATCAAGGAATTGATCTCATGTACAATTGCACTGAAGACCATAAAATACCTAGGGATCAACCTAACCAAAGAGGTAAAAGACCAGTACACTGAAAACAATAGAGGGGCACCTGGGTGGCTCAGTCAGTTAAGCACCGACTTCAGCTCAGGTCATGATTGCCCAGTTTGTGGGTTCAAGCCCTGTGTCAGGCTCTGTGCTGACAGCTCAGAGCCTGGAGCCTGTTTCAGATTCTGTGTCTCCCCCTCTCTCTGCCCCTCCCCTGATCATGCTCTCTCTCTCTCTCTCTCTCTCTCTCTCTCAAAAATAAGCATTTAAAAAAATAAAAGAAAAACAACAGAATGAAAGAAAGAAATTGAAGAAGACACAAAGAAATGGAAACACATTGCATGCTCATGGATTATGAGAAGAAATATTGATAAAATGTCAATACTACCCAAAACAATCAACACATTCAATGCAATTCCTATCAAAATAACACCAGCATTCTTCACAGAGCTAGAACGAACAATCCTAAAGTTTGTATGGAAACAGAAAAGACCCAAAATAGCCAAAGTAATGTTGAAAAAGAAAAACAATTCTGGAGACATGCCAATTTTGGACTTTATGGTGTTATACAAACCTGTAATCATCAAGACAGTATGGTACAGACACAAAAACAGACACAGAGATCAATGGAACAGAATAGGGAACCCAGAAGTGGACCCTCAAACACATGGCCAACTCATCTTTGACAAAGCAGGGAAGAATATCCAATGGACGAAAAGAGTCTCTTCAGCAAATGGTACTGGGAAAACTGGACAGTGAGAAGAATGAACCTGGACCATGTTCTGAAACCACACACACACACACACAACCTCAAAATGGATGAAAGATCTAAATGTAAGACAGGAAACCATCCAAATCCTAGACGAGAAAACAGGCAACCTACCTCTTTGATCCTGGCCACAGCAACTTCTTGTCATGTCCCCAAAACCAAGGGAAACAAAAACAAAAATTAACTATTGGGATCTCAAGATAAAAAGGTTCTGCACAGCAGAGGACACAATCAGCAAAACTAAAAAGCAGCAGAATGGAATGGGAGGAGATATTTGCAAGTGACATATCACATAAAGGGTTAATATCCAAAATCTATAAAGAATTATCAAACTCAACACCCAAAAACCAAATAATCCAATGAAGACATGGGCAAAAGACATGAAGAGACACTTTAACAAAGAAGACATCCAGATTGGTCACACATGAAAAGTTGCTCAACCTCACATGTCATCAATGAAATACAAATCAAAACCACAAGGAGATATCCCCTCACACCTATCAGAATGGCTAAAATTAACACCTCAGGAAAAGACATGTGCTGGCAAGGATGCAGAGAAAGGGAACCCTTTTGCAATGCTGGTGGGAATGCAAACTGGTGTAGCCACTCTGGACAATAGTATGGAGATTTATCACAAAAACTAAAAACAGAACTCCACAATGACCCAGCAATTGCACTACTAGGTATTTATCCAAAGGATACACAAACGCTGACTCAAAGTGGCACATGCACTCCAATGTTTACAGACGCATTATCAAAATTAGCTAAATTATGCGAAGAGCCCAAATGACCATTGACTGATGAATGAAGAAGATGTGGTATACTGATACAATGGAATATTACTCAGCGATCAAAAAGAATGAAATCTTGCTATTCGCAACAACATGGATGGAACCGGACTCTATTATGCTAAGCAAAATATGAAAGAGAAAGACACACATCATATGATTTCTCTCATCTGTAGAATTTAAGAAATAAAACTGATACACATAGTGAGAGGAAAGCAGAAATAAGATACACAGAGAGGGAGTCAAACGATAAGAGACTCTTAAATATAGAGAACAAACGCAAGGTTCCTGGAGGGTTAGTGAATAGGGGAATGGGCTAAATGGGTGATGGGCATGAGGGGGGGCACTTGGGATGAGGACTGGGTATTTTTTGTACTTGATGGATCACTAAATTCTACTCCTGAAACTGGATTCCACTATAAGATAACTAACTTGGGCTTAAATTTAAAAATAAATAAATAAATATTAAAAATAAATAAATAAATGTAATACCAGTCAAAAGAAAAGAATATTTAAATCAGACTCTTTGAGTGGAAATGAAAGACCAAAAGTGATACAGACAACAAAGGATCAGAGAAAACATCAAGAAACAATGGCAAAACAACTAATAAAATGGCACTGAATATATATCTATCAATAATTACTCTGAATGTAAATGGACTAAATGCTCCAATCAAAAGACATTGGGTACGGTGTCAGAATAGACAAAAGAAAAAAAAGCAAGCAAACAAACACACAACAAGACCTATCTAGATGCTGCCTACAAACCCTTATTTGAACCTAAACTCATCTGCAGACTTAAAGGGAGGAAATGAAGAAATATTTCTCATGCCAATAATGTCAAAAGAAAGCCAGTAGCAATACTTATATCAGGCAAAATAAACTCTAAAACCAAGACTGTATTTTTGTACCCTTTGGATAAATACCTAATAGTGAAATTGCATGCACCCAATATTTATACCAGCATTATCAACAATAGCCAAACTATGGAGAAAGCCCAAATGTCCATCAACCGATGAAGGTATAAAGGAGGTGTGGGGTAGGTGTGTGTGTATATATATGTATACACATATATACATATAAATGTATATACATATATACACACATATATACATATAAATGTATACACATATGTATATATAATGCATACATACATACAATGGAATATTATTCAGCCATCAAAAAGAATGAAATGTTGCCAATTGCAATGATGTGAATAGAGCCAGAATGTATTGTGCTAAGTGAAATATGTCAATCAGAGAAAGACAAATATATGATTTCACTCGTGTGGAATTTAAGAAACGAAACAGAGGACAACATGGGAAGGGGCAGTAAAAGAGAAGAGTGGTAACAAACCATATGAGTCTCTTAATGATAGAGCAAAAACTGAGGGTTGATGGAGGGAGATGGGTGGGGGATGGGTATTAAGGAGGGCACTTGTTGTGATGAGCACTGGGCATTGTATGTAACTGATGAATCACTAAATTCTACTCCCGAAACCAATCATGCACTGTATGTCACCTAAAGCTTAAATTAAAAAAAATAAAGCTGTAACAAGAGATGAAGACAGACACTATCTCATAATAAAGGGGAAAACAAACAACAAGTTCCAACGATTATAAATTTTTATGCACCCAACATACAACCACTGAATATAGAAAACAATTAACAACAAATGTAAAGAAACTCATTTATAATAATGTAAGGATAGTAGAGGTCTTTAACACATCACTCACATCAACAGACAGAACCTCTGAGCAGAAAATCAACAAGGAAACAATGGCTTTGAATGACACACTGGACCAGATGGGTTTAACAGACATATTCAGAACACTCCATACTAAAATGGCAGAATACACATTTTTTTCAAGTGCACATGGGACATTCTCCAGAATCGATCACATTCTAGGTCACAAATCAGGCCTCAACAGATACCCAGAGACAGAGATCAGACCAAGCATCTTTTCTGACCACAAAGCTAGGAAACTTGAAGTCATCCATGAAAGAAAGAAAGAAAGAAAGAGAGAGAGAGAGAGAGAGAGAGAGAGAGAGAGAGAAAGAAAGAAAGAAAGAAAGAAAGAAAGAAAGAAAGAAAGAAAGAAAGAAAGAAAAATAAAGGCCACAAATAAAGGGTGGTTAAACAACATGCTACTAAACGAATGGGCCAACCAGGAAATCAATGAGAAAATACACTGAAACAAATGAAAATGAAAATGAAAATGAAGATGCACTGGTAAAAACCTTTGGAATGAGGCAAAAGCAGTCTAAGATGGAAGTATATATAGCAATACAAGCCTACCTGACAGAGCAAGAACAATCTCAAACAATCGAAAAATACAACCAAAGGAATGAGAAAAAGAACAATGCAAGACTAAAGACAGCAGAAAGAAGGAAATAATAAAGATTAAGGCAGAAATAAGTGATAATAGAAACTAGAAAAACACTAGACCAAATCAGTGAAACCAGGGGCTGGTTCTTTAAAAACAGTAATCAACTTGAAAACCTCCTAGGCAGACTTTTCACAAAGAAGAGAGAAAGGACTCAAGTAAATAAAATCACAAATAAGAGAGGAGAAATAACAGTCCACAACACAGAAATACAGTTAGAAGATAATATTAGGGAAAACTATAGGCAACAAATTGGACACTCTGAGAAATATGGATAAATTCCTCGAAACACATAAACTACCAAAACTGAAACAGGAAGATACATAAAATCTGAAACCAGAAAGAAATTGAATCAGTAATAAAAAAATATCTCCCCCAACACAAGAAGAGTTCAGGGCCAGCTGGCTTCACTGATGAATTCTACCAACCATTTAAAGGAGAGGTGATATCTATTCTTCTCGAATTATTACAAAAAATAAAAAAGAAGGAAAACTTACCAATTCATGTCATCAGGCCATCATTACCCTGATACCAAAACCTGATAAAGACTCCCCTAAAGCAGAAAACTGCAGGGGCCCCTGGGTGACTTGGTTGGTTGACTGTCCAACTCTTAACTTCAGATTAGGTCATTATCTTGCAGTTCCTGGGTTCAAGTCCCACATTGGACCCTGTGCTGACAGTGTGGAGCATGCTCAGGATTCTCTCTCTCTCCCACCCCTCTGCCCTCCCTCACCTTTATATACTCTAAGTAAATGAATAAAGATTTAAAAATGTATTTAAAATTTTTTTAAATAAAACTGCAGACCATTTTTTAAATAAAACTGCAGGCCTGCTGAGTATGTATGCAGAAATTCTCAAGAAAATACATTCAAACTAAAGTCAGCAATACATTAATAGAATCATTGACCATAATCAACTGGGATATACTCCTGGGCTGCAAGGGTGGTTCCACATTCACAGATCAATCAACACGATGCACCACAGTAATAGGCGAAAGGATAATAACAATATGATGCTTTCCACAGATGCAGGAAAAGCATTTGACAAAATGTCACATGCATTCATGATAAAAACCCTCAGCAAAGTAGATTGAGACTCAACCTACCTGCACATACTAAAGGCCATCTGTGAAAAACCCACAGCTAATCTCATCCTCAATGGGGAAAAACTGAAAGCTTTTCCTCGAAGGTCAGGAACAAGGCAGGGATGACCCCTCACACCACTGCTACTCCACATAGTATTGGAAATCCTAGCCACAGCAATCAGACAACAAAAAGAAATAAGGGGCACTAAATCGGCAAGGAAAAAGTGGAATGCTCGCTATTTGCAACTGACATGATGCTCTCTATAAAAAACATGAAAGACCCCCATAAAAATTGCTAGAAGTGATACATGAGTTTCACAAGTCACAATATACAGAAATCAATGTACAGAAATCTATTGCGTTTCTATAGATGAATCATGGATTAACAGAAAGAGAAAGTAAGGAATCAATCCCATTGACAGGTGCACCAAGTACCACAACATACCAGGAATAAACCCAACCAAAGAGGTGAAAGACCTATACTCTAAAGGGTATGAAACACTGATGAAAGAAATGGAAGAGGACACAAAGAAATGAGAATACATTTCATGTTCATGGATGAGAAGAACAAATACTGTTAAAATGTCTACACTCCTCAAAACAATCTACACATGTAATGCAATCCCTATCACCCTACAAAACATTTGTCACAGAACTAGAACAAGTAATCCCCAAATTTGTATGGAACGACAAAAGACCCCAGACAGCCAAAACAAACTTGAAGAAGAAAAGCAAAGCTGGAGACCTCACAATTCCAGACTTTAGGTTATATTACAAACCTGTAGTGATGAGAACACTGTACTGGCAAAAAAAAAAAAAAAAAAAAAAAGAAAGAAAGAAAGAAAGAAAAGAAGGAAGGAAGAAAGAAAAAGAAAAACACAGAGACACATAAATCAATAGAATGGAAACCCAGAGATGAACTCACATCTATATGGTCAATTAATCCTCAACAAAGCAGGAAAGAATATCCAGGGAAAAAAAGAGTGTCTTGGGGCACAGGGGTGGCTCAGTCACGGAAGCATCTAATTGTGGATTCAGCTCAGGTCATGATCTCAGCGTTTATCAGTTTGAAACCCGTGTCAGGCTCTGCACTGACAGTGTAGAGATTCTCTTTACAGTGTGGGATTCTCTCTCTCCATTTCTCTCTGCCCCTCTTCTGCATGCTCTCTCTCTCTCAAAAATAAATAAATACATTTAAAAAAAGTCTCAACATATGTTTTTAGAAAAACTAGACAGCAACTTGCAAAACAAAACAAAACAACAGACCACTTTCTTACAACATACACAAAAGTAAATACAACATGGATAAAGACCTACATGTGAAACCCAAAACCATAAAAATCCCAGAGGATAACACAGGCAGTATCTTCTTTGACAATGGCTGTACACACGTCTTTATTGATATATCTCCTGAGGTAAGGGAAACACAAGCAAAAATGGGACTTCATAAAAATAAAAAACTTCTGTCACCAAGGAAATAATCAACAAAACTAAAACACAACCTACAGCATGATGATATTTGCTAACGACATCTGATGAAGAGTTAGTGTCCAAAATATATAAAGTTATACACACCCAAAAAGTGAGAAATCCAACTGAAAATGGGCAGAGGACACGAATAGATATTTTCCCAAAGAAGACATACAAATAGCCAAGAGACACATGAAAAGATGCTCAACAATACTGCTATTCTGGGAAATACAATTCAAAAGTACAATGAGATAACTCATCACATCTGTCAGAATGACTGAAATCAATGAATGACGAAACCACATGTGTTGCCAAGGATGTGGAGAAAGAGGAAACCTCTTGCACTGTTGGTAGGAATGCAAACTGGTGCAGCCACTCTGGAAAACATCATGGAGATTCCTCAAAAAATTGAAAACAGAACTACCTTACAATCCAGCAATTTCACTATGCAATATTTACACAGAGAATACAAAAATAATACTTCAAAGGGATATAGGAGCATTTTCTACAACAGCCAAATTAAGGAAACTGCCCAAGTTTCCATCAACTGACAAATAAATTGAGATGTAGTATATGGAATGGAATATTATTTAGCTGTAAAACATGAAATCTTGTCATTTGCCACGAGGTGAATGGAGTGAGAGAATGTTATGCTGGGTGAAATAGGCCTGTCAAAGACAAATACCGTATGATTTCACTAACACATAGAAATGAAACAAAACAAAGGGGGCGTGGTGGGGGGATGGAGGGAAGGAGACAGTGACAAACAAACACACTCTTAACTAGGAAACAAACTGAGGGTTTCCACAGTGGAATAGCGGGGGGATGGAGAGGGGAATAGATGAAACAGGTGATGGGGATTAAGACCTGCACCTGGGATGAGCACCCAGTGACGTCTGGAAGTGTTGCTCTATATTTACACCTGAAACTAATATTACACTCTACCTTTACCACCTGGAATGTAAACTAAAAAATAACCTAAGGTTAATGACACCTACCTACCAGGTTTTCTGTAGTTTTCAACCACTTCACTAATTGGAGAAATAACCATGAAAATTTGTAAAAGCATGTATGATGTGGGGGACAGTTTGTGCCCTTACCTCGGTCTTTGGTTCCAGCAGGACTCGGAAAGTGGGTCCCAGCTCATTCTTCTAGACGGTCCTGAGATGAATATTTCATGTATTCACATCCTAACTGAAAGCAGCTCCCGGTCTTCTGAATTTCTGTCAGGATTTCTCCCCCAGAAACCAGCCTGAATCTGGAACAAACCATCCACGGCATCCATGATGTGATGTCGTGAGACCCCTCGATCCACAGGTCCTTTAATAAAATACGTCTTGTTCAAATACTGTCCAGGAAAGTGAGGAATGAAACACGGGAACAGCCCACAAAATGCAAGGGCCTGTGCTGCTGACCGACTGGCCAGTGCCCAGGGAAGCCACCCAGGGCCCTCTCCTCAACACTCAGTGCAACAAGGCAGCTTCTCTCTGGCGACTCCGGAGACACCAAGTTGCTGCAAGGCTCCCAAGGTCTCCCCTGGGGAGGGCGGCAGAACCTGCTGGAAACGCAGCTCTGGTCTCTGTCCTGAGGCAGTGGCAGAGGCCCTGAGAGCTCTGGGAGCAACAGAAGCCCTTCCTGCTCTGAGGTGCCCTGGGTCAGAAAAGCCGATGGGGCGCCCTCTGCCGCAATTACCGTGCATAGAAAGGAGCCTGCCCCCAGGGTGTGGTGCTCGCACGCCCTCTGCTGGCCACCATGGGAATTCCTGCAATGTTGAAGGCCTAGGCCCTCAGCTGAGGGACTGAAGGTGTTCTGGGCAAATAAGCCTGTTCTCCACATTGGGAGGGGTCTTAGTGACAGGGCCTGGGACACTAAGAAATCTTTTCCTTCCCCTTTCTTGTGAGTGAAGAATGAAACCACATTTACTTATGTAATGACATCATTTGTAACGCTTGCAGCAAGGTTCACAGAAAAATAGCCCACCTATTTGCACATGCTGAACAAGAGGTAATTGTGTTTACCACCAAAATACTTAGGTTAGATAAAGAATTGACACCTTTGGGAGAGAGATACCAGCTTCCAGCTCTGGAATGAATAAGTCCTAGGGCTACAAGGTACAGCCAATGGAATAGAGTCAATCCTGTAATAATAAAGTTGCATGATTTCACATGATAGCTACACTTGTGGCTAAATACAACATAATTTATAGATATATGGAATGACTACACTTTATGCCTAAAAGTAATACAACAAATGTGTGAACAATATTTCAATAAATAATCGACATCCTTTACATTATTTTTAATTTCTCCTTCTTTGCCATTAAAAAGTCATTCCTGGGGCGCCTGGGTGGCTTAGTCAGTTAAGGTCCAACCTCAACTTAGTTCATGATCTTGCAGTCCATGAGTTTGAGCCCCACGTCAGGCTCTGTCTGACAGCTCAGAGCCTGGAGCCTGCCTCAAATTTGGCGTCTCCCTCTCTCTCCCCCCTCCCTAGTTGGGGGTCTCTCAAAAAAAGAAAAAAATATATACATTAAAAATTTTTTTAAAAATCATTCCTAATTTAGACTCTGTGAAATTCCATTTATCCCACATTCTCTAACATCACCATCTTGATGTTGAGAGCTTCTCTGAAAAGTCACTAATAACATCTTTGATGGACACTCGTGACAGGTCAGAATGCAACTTACAGGGAGCTACATGTCTGTTATGACTTTACTGTAAGTATCCTTGGCTGATATTTTCAAATTATGAAAATGAGCGGGTCCCAGCTCATTCTTCTAGAAGGTTCTGAGAGTCAACATTTGGCGTCTTCATTTCCCAACCGAATGCGGCTCCTGTTCCTCCGAATTTGTGTAAGGATTTCTTCCCCGAAACAAGCCTGAACCGGGAACAAATCAAGCTCAGCCTCTCTGACGTGGCCTCACGGGACCCCCTGAATCCACGGATCCTCCAGGGAAATACCGGCAGGGGAAATGAGGAACAAACCACGGAACAGCCCAGAAAAAGCGAGGGACTGTGCCGCCAACCGACCACCCGCGCTTCCGGGGAAGCCGCTCAGGCCCTGCCTCCCCCGCCTCGGGACTCAGCCCCACCACCTAGGAGACGCCAAGGGGCTGCAAAGCCTCCAGGGTCTCCCCCAGGCCCGGGGGCGGAACCTGCTGGAAACGCAGCTCTGGCTCTTTGCCCACACTCAGAGGCACTGGGTCCTCAGAAGCAAGGAAGCCTTTCCAGCTCGGGGGCGCCCTGGACCAGAATAGCCTAGTGGGCGCCATCTCAGGTCACCACTGCCCACGCAGAGGCCCGGCCCCTCCCTGGGCGTGTTGCGTGCGCGCCCTCTGCCGGCCGCCGTGGGAATTCCTGCAATGCTCAAGGCCATGGCTGCTCAGCTGGAAGTACTGAGAGTGCAGCTGGTCCAGTGAAGCCTGTTCTCCTGGTCAGGAAGGGTCTTAGCGAAGGGCTGCGGACACAAAGAAACCTTTTCCTTCTCCTTTTTACTGAGTGCAGAATGAAACCGAATTTATTGACATAATGATATCATGTGTAATGCTTTAAGCAGCATTCGCAGAAATACAGACTGCAAATTGACACCTGCTGACCTACAGGTCATGGTGTTTAGCACCAAAATGCTTGGGTAAATAAAAAAGTTGACACCTCTGAGAAAGAGATACAGGCTTCCAGCTATGGAATGAATAAGCCATTGGGATCCAAGGTACAGCCCATAGAATAGCGTCAATCCTGTAAGAAAGCGTTGCATGCTTCCGCAATATAGCTACCCTTGTATAGGTACCTGGAGAGCGTAATGTATACACACGGAATCACCATGATATATGCCTGAAACTAATACAACATGGTGAGTCTCTTATATTTCAATTCAAAAATGACAATATTTTTAATTTCTCCTTCACCATTAAAAATTATTTCTAATTGAGAACATATGAAATTCCATTTATACCACATTCTCTAACGTCAACATCTTGATGTTGAGAGCTTATTTTTCTTGTCAATAATGTCTTTGAGGACACAAATGGGACAAGGTCAGAATGCGCATCTAGAGGGAGCTACACATCTGGTATAAATTTCCTGCCTCTATATGGGTAATTTCAATGAAAAGTGCTTTAGGGATGAAGATGGATGAAATCATTTCCATCAGACTCATAGGTAGATAATTGTGCCTTCAAATAATAATTGCCATCTCTTCATATCAGAGGAAGGCTGGGTGAAGACAAGGGTTTCTCTTTTGATCTAAGAGAAGGCTGTGGTGTTTTAAACTGCTCACCTACCATCCAGAATCCAGAGATTAGCAGCCTCGGCCTTCTGCTCTGTGCAGCCCTGTCCAGGAAACGGCACCACATCTCCTGTGTCCCCCTCTCCCCTGTCATGTTTTAGCGCAGGCCCTGATCACAGTGGATGAGAATCCTGTTTAGAGAAGCTGCTCATGCTGACCTTTACTGGAGCACTGCTGTTCCCAGCCACCGCAGGGAAGCATGTGGACAGCCAGATTTTGAGCCCTTGGTGGCCCAGCCATGACCCCAACGTGGATGGAAGGCTGGTTGCCTCCATAACCTGGGAGGAAGGAGGGCCAAGCAGGAGTCAGGGGCTCTGGGGCAGAACGCATGGGCTTTGAGGACCCGGAAAGAGTCACATGCTTACACCCAACTCCTCCTTGGTGGTGCGAGAGGAATGGGTATCATGTCATTGACATCTGCCCTGCCAGTCCCTCAAAAAGGAAACGGTGGGGGGCGGGGCGACTTGGTGGCTCAGTCACTTAAGTGTCCAACTTTGGCTCAGGTCATGATCTCAGGATTTGTGAGTTTGAGCCCCACGTCAGGCTCTGTGCTGACAGCCTGCTTTGATTTCTGTGTCTCCCTCTCTCTCTGCCCCTCTCTCAATTGTGCTCTGTCTCTCTCTCACTCAAAAATAAACATTGCATCAAAATAAAAGATAAAAACAGAAAACACTGAGAGGAATATGGGCCATTATAAGACTCACACCCACAACTGCTACCTTGAGTCTACCTCCGCTCCCACCTGGATTGGTGCTACCGTGAGGTAGCTGGTACGTGGGGAAATCCACAACGTGTGGATTCATGCAGGGTTTCCTCACTGTTCTACCCGAGACACTGCTGACCCCTCATCCATGTCTTGCAATCACGAATCAGCCATGTCCTGGGGGCTGATAGCTGCCCTGCTGATCACCACACACCACGGTGAGTAGGAAGTGCCACGTGCTTGCGAGGATCTATTGATGAGTGAACACAACTGTCACCAGATCTGGAGGAAGGTTGTGGCCACCACCCCAGAAGGAACCAGCGGGACATGTGCAGTCAATACAATTCAAACAGTCACTTATCTTCTGCCCCTATTACTGTAGATTCTACCTGTTTGTGACCGTGTATACAGGGGTCACACTGTGAACATCAACACAGAATGACCGTAGGTCCTCCTGGAAGCAGATAATGACAGAGATACAGAACTGTGATGGGTTTATTAGGGGAAACGAGGAAAAACAAAATAGAGGGGACAGGAATGGTCAGGGAAAGAATTCAGTCAAATACGCATATCAGACAACTTTTCTAAATATATCACATCACCACAGCCGGTGGTCACAGTTCAGGGTCCTCTTCAAATTTCACATTCTCCTGTAAGGCAAAGAGATTTTGGGTTATTGCAATGGGATCTTGTGTTCTCCTCTACGTATTTTGTCTTCAACAATATATCTGTGGCCTTGGATGAACACTTAATTGTGTGGCTGCATCTGTGTGTCTACCTCTAAGGGATTAGGACTGTCTTCAAATCTTAGATATAGATCCCTGAATGTACACACTATCACAGTTATCTTTTTCTTTTTCGTAAAGTAGGACCTGAATTTTAAAAGAAAAAACACAGGGGTCCTTGTCGTATTTTTTGAAACAGGGATTGCCAACCTCTCAGCCTCAGGCATTACACTCTTAGTTTCATGAAATTGAATGAACATCTGTTGAGGACCTTCTGTGTGGAGATACATTCATTTCCACCCTGAGAAGGGTGAGTGTCCACTCCTCCCATACATTTTACAAATTCTTTAAGTGCTTCTCACCTCTTCATCGTACTGACCTCAGAAACCAACATTGTCCCTGTTTCTCAGATTACAAACCTGAGGCTCTGAGATGACCGCCGAGAGCTGGTGTTAGAGCTGACACAGCAGGAACACAGGCAAAACCTCAGGAGATTGCGAGAGAACTTTCGGAGACGCAAACCTGCAGGCAGGGTGGTGACAGCAGACACAGGGGTGTGATGACCAGAGTTCAGCAGGGGCGGTTCCTCCTCACCCCTGAGTTCCCCACCAAGAGTCTGACTCAGGCTGAAGGCCAAGGAAGCAGCACAGCTGATCTACAACCTGCCTTCACATTTAGTCTCACTGAGACACACTAACTTAGGCAGACAAGCGTTTCCTAAGTTTAATTTCCCAAATCTTAGAGAACATTCTTTCACACATGTCCAGACCCTTCAGAAGACCAAGGGAAACAACAAACTTTATTTAGATTATGAACTAGTTGCACTGTGGTAACGTTGACATTTCAGAGATGATGACTGCATTCTACATTGTGGTTGAACCCGTGCAGCAGTCCTTTGCAGACTTCACACTATCCTCATGCTCCCTTCCCAGTGTGTGGGCCCTGCCAGAAATGGCCTCCAAGTCCATCCTGCTGACCCCAACGCCCTCCCCTCTGCACCTCCTCAAACTCTGCTTACTGTGCTCAACTTCCCTTCTATTCCTGCGTGATTCAAGTTTCCCCCAGTTTTGCACTGGATCCTTCACTGGTACTTCCACTATGGTGACCACAAGGTCTGTGTCATATAATGCATGTGCCCCCTTTCAGATGGGACACCTGAGGCACCTACACTTAGGGGTGCATCTCATCCTTCACGGAGCTCAAAGCATTGTGTCTTTCAGACAGGCACCAGTACTCCTGATCCATCTGCCTTTGTGTAAAACTCCTCTTTCTTGTAGACAAGAGAAACCTACAGCTGACCTCATTACAGGGAAATGACACAGCCCATTGTACACTATGTCCTGAGAAACTTGAGATATGTGACACTGTCCTCAGGCAGGTTTGCAGTTGAATTGCCAAGCCCTCACAAGCATCCCTACATCATTCCCACCAAGTCTTTCACCAAGAAGACGAATACGCTTTATCAGTCACTCATCCAGTTCAGGTCATCTTACCAAATTTAGTACGTGGAGGAGCTGGTGGAGGAGGCGGAGGTGGCCCAGAGCCCGTGACTGGTGGTGAAGGGTGGTCCATGGGAGACAGCCTGCAAGGCGATCCTGGGGAAGGACCAGGCCCTCTTGCATTCATAATGGCCTGCAGAACAGAAAAGAAAGCTATGTTCATAGGACAGAGCAAAGCACCAACACCAGCAAAAAGGTGGCAACCCAAAGAAACAGTGCTCATCTCCTGCCAGCTTCCCCACCACCAGGTTCCAAGAGGGCAGCATCAGCGCCAAAATCTCTACCCATACTTTGGGTTCCACTTATAGCTTTGGGGGTGGGGAACGGATGCTATGGGGACAAACCAGTGTTCCCACATGTGTGCAAATGTAGAACAGCAAGCTCTTGTCCGAGAGGATTTATGGAATGAGTACCAAATTAATAAAATAGCATATTCCTGATAGGAAGGCATTTAAGTCCAGAATCGCCTTCCACCCCGCATCCGCCTCCACCACAGAGGCTGCTTATTTGTATGTGAAGAACTACAGATTGAGAAGGAATGACAATCCCAGGCTCCACGCATGGAATCATAGCCCTCGTGGCTCAAAGCTCTGCCTCTAAGCCCCCGCCTGTGCCCGATCTGCTTCTCTCCCGACAATGAGGTCTTCTCCTCTCTGCAAGTGCTATCCATGGGCACAGAGACATGTTCGGGGATGGGGATCCTGAGGTCATGCAGAGAACCTCGAAAAGCATGTTCTTAGAGAAATATGTTACCTATACATGTTAGGTAGGCTTAGCTAATTTATTTTCATTCAGTGGTACTTCTCAGTTAAATACAGTACAACTCGCAGGGTACTTTTGTTCTCTGAAAAGATAAGCTGAAATTCTAAATAACAGAATTAACACAAATACACTTTCGTTTCTGCTGTACATCTCCATGTTTCACCTGTAACAGTGATACAGAACACAAGAGAACATGCTCATGTGAACACAAAGGACACAGTGGAGAATTACAATGCAGGTAATTACGGATTGTCTCTCTTCACCACCCATGTAGCAATGTGTGTTTTCTAGGACAAATATGTCACCTCTTGTCGTTCAGAATATGTATACCCAGGGCACACCTGAAGAGATTCCAGACAGCACATTTACAAAAAAAAAAAAAAAAAAAAAGGCTGAATGTTGATGGGTATTACATATACTTTGTCTAAGACCACTCTAAATGACACATACAAAAATATAAGTTGGAGTGAAGGCAGTTTGCATTTTCAAAACATAAGGATAACTGCCGATTTTCTGAACACATTAATCCCCTAGAAAGAAACAGAACAGGAAGAAACAGCAAGAGCAATGATTCCACACTGAGGAGGTCCAGAAAAAATAAGTCATGCCAAAAGACTTCCAGGTGGAGTGTGGTCTCTTCCTCCCTGGGTTATTTCCAGGTATATACCAGAAAAGCCCTTGGGTGCTCAGCCCTAGGCACGATTGGTTCTAAACCTTCCACAAGGAGTTGACAGGCAGAAAGTAGAGAACCCCATAGACACTTGGGTTAAGGTTGTGCATTTGGAAAATGAGAAAAACAAGCAGACATATCATACAACACACAAAACAGACACAAAGCCAGGAGAGAGCGCTGAACAGAAAAAGGAGGGTTTTGCCAAAGAGTTACAACTGAAAATGTCCACAGCATTTACCTTGTCCTCCGTGATCCTTTTGGTAGAGTCAGTGTTGTTGTTACTCACAGGAGCAACATGTGGATCCGCAAAAGGCCCTAGAAGGGATGGAGGTTTATTCTGCTTTGAGTAGATTGTGCAGAGATTAAAAAAAAAACAAAAACACAAAAACAAAACAAAACAAAAACCCCAATAAACAAAAACCACTCTCCTCATTCCTCAAGCAACTTAAACTCTTTGGCCCAGTCAGATCCCAAATCACATGCACAGGGTATCCCACATGCTTCAGGTGATCCCAAGGTAAAGGGAGAGCCATTCTTTAAACTCTGATGAAGACCCATAAAAGCCCTGGTTCAGGTGTTTTCATAACTCCTCAAACAACTGTGGATGACTGGGGGCTCAACTGGATGGATATATGTTAGGCTGTGCCTCATGCCTCCCACCGCCCAGCACATGGACTGTGTATGGCACACATCTGCTGAAGCGCTATGCCTGCTTTTCTGCATACAGCCCCATTCCATCTCCACAAGAGACACCTGTACCAACACAAGGTGGGGGAAATGACCCAAGGATGACAAGTCAATCATGACAAACTCAAGGAATGTGGTGATGATGGCAGGCATTTTCCTTGCGTTGCAATGGTCTGTGGTACCACCTCTGCACCTTGTACAAGACTGAACAACGGGGCGCCTGGGTGGCTCAGTCGGTTAAGCATCCGACTCCAGCTCAGGTCATGATCTCACAGTGCGTGAGTTCCAGCCCCACGTCGGGCTCTGTGTTGACAGCTCAGAGCCTGGAACCTGCTTCAGATTCTGTGTCTCCCTCTCTCTGACCCTCCCCCATTCATGCTCT
Source organism: Prionailurus bengalensis (assembly GCF_016509475.1). NCBI lineage: Eukaryota > Metazoa > Chordata > Mammalia > Carnivora > Felidae > Prionailurus > Prionailurus bengalensis. Next base: position 377,244 of record NW_025091156.1, read on the forward strand.
GTCTCTGTCTGTCTCAAAAATAAGTAAACATTAACAAATTTCTTTAAAAAAGACTCAACAACAACAAAAATTAGATGAAGGTTCTTAGCAAGCCAACTCATACTGCCCAGATCATCTTACCAAGTGGTGCAGGTGGAGGGGTTCGGGATGGTCCCGAACCTGGTACAGGAGGTGGATGTGCCCAGATCAAAGGGTGGCCTCTATAGTAGGGTGGGCAGAATCTTCCAGTTGATGGAGGAGGTCGCCACGGATCCACACTGCCCTGTAGAACAGAAGTGACAGCTATGTGCAGATGCCACACAAGAGAACCAATCCGCAAAGCAGCTGAAACCCATAGAAGTACGGGTCAGCACCTGCTCCCTACTCTGCCACCAGGATCCAAGAGAGTAGCATCAGTACCTGAAAACTCTGTCCCTGCCACTGGGTACCACCTACAGCTTAGGCAACTAAACACAGGCGGTTAAACTACTGTCACCACATGTCCCTGCCCATGTCTGAGAATTTAGAACAAAATGACCCCATCTTACAGGATTAAATAAGTAATTCCAAAACTAATCAAGCGGCATATTCCAGACAGGAAGACATCCAAGTCCAGGATCACTTTGCATCCCTCCACTACAGTGACGGCAAAAGCTCTGTTTTTGGCTTGTTCCGAACACAGAAAAATGGACTGCAAATACACAGCTCATTCTCTGCACATGAAATCACAGCTACTCTTGGGGACAAGTTCTGCCTGCCGGCCCCACACTTGGCCCCCTCTGCTTCCCTCGCTGAGAAAGAGGTCTTCCTACTTTCTGCAAGTGCTGTCAAAGGCCAAGAAACCACTCGGGAGTTGGGGATGCCTGGAGTCTTGTAGGGGACCTGAGGAAATGTTTGCTGTGAGGAACATATTACACATCAATGAGTACTAGGCCCCCAAGTGTTTACCTGAATTCATAAGGAATTCTGGTTTTGTGTACACTACAAGACACAGAGTAATACATCCTATGGGAAAAAAGAGGCAGACATTCATGAAACAGAATTAATGCAAATGTGTTTTGACTTTGGTATACATTTCCAGGGATGTGTCATGAGCGATGGTATCAGCTCTAACACTGACTGGAGACACAAGAGAACCTGCTCATATGAATAAAACTGAAGGACCTTGTGTTCAGAATACTTTTACCTAAGATACTGCTTAAAAGGATTCGAAACAGTTCATTTACCCATGAAGACGGGAAGGTGGTGAGTTATGACAATGACTTTGTCTAAAACCATCATAGATTGTACAAGGCACACAATATAAAGATGGAGGGAAGTCTTTTCACGTTTAGAACTAACAGACAGTCTTCACCATGAATAGTGAGACCAGAAAGAGGAAAATAACAACAACACTGATCCCACAGAGAGGTAGTGTGTTAGGAGTCAACAAGCTTAGAGACTTTGCTATAGAGTGCAGTGTATCTTCCTGTTGTTGTTATTTTGAACACAAGGGAAAAGCCATAAGGTGGTCAACTTCTAAGTTCCTTTGGCTACTAAACTGACCAGAAAAAAGATGACAGGCTGAAAAGACAGAAGCCTGTAGACTCTTGGGTTAAGGCTGTGCATTTGGAAAATGAGAAAAACAAGCAGACATATCATACAACACACAAAGCAGACACAAAGCCAGGAGAGCGCTGAACAGAAAAAGGAGGGTTTTGCCAAAGAGTTACAACTGAAAATGTCCACAGCATTTACCTTGTCCTCGTGATCCCTTTGGTAGAGTCAGTGTTGTTGTTACTCACAGGAGCAACATGTGGATCTGCAAAAGGCCCTAGAAGAGATGGAGGTTTATTCTGCTTTGAGTAGATTGTGCAGAGATTAAAAAACAAAACAAAACAAAACAAAAACACAAAAACAAACAAACAAACAAACCCAAAAAACAAAAACCACTCTCCTCATTCCTCAAGCAACTTAAACTCTTTGGCCCAGTCAGATCCCAAATCACATGCACAGGGTATCCCACATGCTTCAGGTGATCCCAAGGTAAAGGGAGAGCCATTCTTTAAACTCTGATGAAGACCCATAAAAGCCCTGGTTCAGGTGTTTTCATAACTCCTCAAACAACTGTGGATGACTGGGGGCTCAACTGGATGGATATACGTTAGGCTGCGCCTCATGCCTCCCACCGCCCAGCACATGGACTGTGTATGGCACACATCTGCTGAAGCGCTATGCCTGCTTTTCTGCATACAGCCCCATTCCATCTCCACAAGAGACACCTGTACCAACACAAGGTGGGGGAAATGACCCAAGGATGACAAGTCAATCATGACAAACTCAAGGAATGTGGTGATGATGGCAGGCATTTTCCTTGCGTTGCAATGGTCTGTGGTACCACCTCTGCACCTTGTACAAGACTGAACAACGGGGCGCCTGGGTGGCTCAGTCGGTTAAGCATCCGACTCCGGCTCAGGTCATGATCTCACAGTGCGTGAGTTCCAGCCCCACGTCGGGCTCTGTGTTGACAGCTCAGAGCCTGGAACCTGCTTCAGATTCTGTGTCTCCCTCTCTCTGACCCTCCCCCATTCATGCTCTGTCTCTGTCTGTCTCAAAAATAAGTAAACATTAACAAATTTCTTTAAAAAAGACTCAACAACAACAAAAATTAGATGAAGGTTCTTAGCAAGCCAACTCATACTGCCCAGATCATCTTACCAAGTGGTGCAGGTGGAGGGGTTCGGGATGGTCCCGAACCTGGTACAGGAGGTGGATGTGCCCAGATCAAAGGGTGGCCTCTATAGTAGGGTGGGCAGAATCTTCCAGTTGATGGAGGAGGTCGCCACGGATCCACACTGCCCTGTAGAACAGAAGTGACAGCTATGTGCAGATGCCACACAAGAGAACCAATCCGCAAAGCAGCTGAAACCCATAGAAGTACGGGTCAGCACCTGCTCCCTACTCTGCCACCAGGATCCAAGAGAGTAGCATCAGTACCTGAAAACTCTGTCCCTGCCACTGGGTACCACCTACAGCTTAGGCAACTAAACACAGGCGGTTAAACTACTGTCACCACATGTCCCTGCCCATGTCTGAGAATTTAGAACAAAATGACCCCATCTTACAGGATTAAATAAGTAATTCCAAACTAATCAAGCGGCATATTCCAGACAGGAAGACATCCAAGTCCAGGATCACTTTGCATCCCTCCACTACAGTGACGGCAAAAGCTCTGTTTTTGGCTTGTTCCGAACACAGAAAAATGGACTGCAAATACACAGCTCATTCTCTGCACATGAAATCACAGCTACTCTTGGGGACAAGTTCTGCCTGCCGGCCCCACACTTGGCCCCCTCTGCTTCCCTCGCTGAGAAAGAGGTCTTCCTACTTTCTGCAAGTGCTGTCAAAGGCCAAGAAACCACTCGGGAGTTGGGGATGCCTGGAGTCTTGTAGGGGACCTGAGGAAATGTTTGCTGTGAGGAACATATTACACATCAATGAGTACTAGGCCCCCAAGTGTTTACCTGAATTCATAAGGAATTCTGGTTTTGTGTACACTACAAGACACAGAGTAATACATCCTATGGGAAAAAAGAGGCAGACATTCATGAAACAGAATTAATGCAAATGTGTTTTGACTTTGGTATACATTTCCAGGGATGTGTCATGAGCGATGGTATCAGCTCTAACACTGACTGGAGACACAAGAGAACCTGCTCATATGAATAAAACTGAAGGACCTTGTGTTCAGAATACTTTTACCTAAGATACTGCTTAAAAGGATTCGAAACAGTTCATTTACCCATGAAGACGTGAAGATGGTGAGTTATGACAATGACTTTGTCTAAAACCATCATAAATTGTACAAGGCACACAATATAAAGATGGAGGGAAGTCTTTTCACGTTTAGAACTAACAGACAGTCTTCACCATGAATAGTGAGACCAGAAAGAGGAAAATAACAACAACACTGATCCCACAGAGAGGTAGTGTGTTAGGAGTCAACAAGCTTAGAGACTTTGCTATAGAGTGCAGTGTATCTTCCTGTTGTTGTTATTTTGAACACAAGGGAAAAGCCATAAGGTGGTCAACTTCTAAGTTCCTTTGGCTACTAAACTGACCAGAAAAAAGATGACAGGCTGAAAAGACAGAAGCCTGTAGACTCTTGGGTTAAGGCTGTGCATTTGGAAAAGATAAACAGGCAGACATATCACACAACACAGAAAACAGGGATAAGGCCGCAGAGCATGCTGTTGCGCAAATGAGGGTTTCCTGACAGACGTACAACTGAAAATGGCCCCAGCATTTACCTTGTCCTTCTCGGCATTGTTGGTAGACTGCTTGTAGTTGTGACTCATGGGAGTGACATCAGCTTCGGCTAAAGGCTCTGAAAGGGATAGAGGTTTACTCTGATTTTAGTAGACTGTGAAGAATTCACACAAACACCACATTTTGTGACGTGTTAAACTCTCGCCCACACTCAGGACCAGGAGGAGAGGCAGAGAGTAACCCACAAGCCTCAGTTCACCCCAGTGATAAGGGGAAATCCATCCCATCATATCTTAATGAAGAAACCATAGGGTCCTGGCTCATGTTCTTCATAATTAGTCAAATAACTTTCAACAGGGCAGCTCAAGGAGAAATCAGGAAATCGTCACCAAAACAGCCATTTCTCAATACACATGAGGGGTAATAACTCAGCATCTCATTTCAGATAAAAATTAAAATGAGAGCGTCAGTTGGTGGATAACATCAAAAAACCCTCCACAGAAGAGCATGGGTGTGTTTCTTCTGACTCCAGGCAGATTGTTCAGTCTTTCAGCTTATCTATAAGCTGCCTTCCACATGGGAGCTGGTATTATGTAACTATTTCTGAATGGAACTGAACTTGACTGATATTATATTAATGAGGAAAGGAAAACTATGGGTGTTTAGCAGTGAAGCCGCAGAGTTGCACTGATAACATCAGAGGACGAAGCTATTTGGAGCTTGGATTCAGAAATGTAGGTCTACAGTTCACAACAATAAAAATAAAGGAACATTAAAAATAGTCAATAAATGACCTTCTCCTCAAATAAACTAAAGTCTTCACATTGAGTCCGGGTGGGAAGAAGGATGAGGCCCCTGTCCTGTCATCCTTTCCAAGCTCTTCAGACAGGGGGATGCTAGAGGAGGTGGGAGGGTCACAGCCAGAGGAGGGGCATGAGCTCCACCAGTCACAGGGACAAGTGCCTCACTGCTTGTAGTACCAGAGGAGAACACCCTTCTGTCACCCCTTCAGACCACCTGCTGTCCTTAGTGTTTGCTGTTCTGTCCAGGACACACGATGATCACCCACAGGAAAAGGCTTTGCCGCAGAAATTAGGCTGCTGCACATCACCACATCCCTTTTACCTCTCCTCGCAGGGTTCTGCATCTCTGGACTTCCAGGCATTGGTCTCCGCCTCCTGTATCCCTCAAGCAGCCTCTTTCCTTCCATCTCATCCAGTCTTGGATACAGAAAAAGAATGGACTTCTATCAGAGTTGCAACGCCACGTCCTCTGACTAGACACTAAACAGCACAGCTGTCATCCCTCAAAACACCCATAAAAACTCATGTCACGCTCCCACACCTGTGTTTCAAGCGGGCGACCTCTCGGCTCTGCTCCACCATTTTCGTCTCCCAGATCCGAGTCTTGATCTAGGGGAGAAAAACATATCCACCTTCAGTCGTGCCAGACTGGGAACCAAACAGAGAGAGGAGGAAAAAAGAAAACACTTACCAGGTTGTCCTGAGCATTACGCTCATAAACTGCGACCTGAAAAAGCAACAATGAAAAGTCCGTGTTTAGGAATTCCAAGGGCCACTACACTCAACCACATGAGGTACTAAGGGTTCACTATGTCAGGCAGAACTCACGTTACCTGGTGTGTGAAGGTGAGTTCTGCCTTCTGCAGCTGTTCTCGTGTTTGTTCAATTTGCTGTCTGTGAGATACAATTGTTTTCGTCAAATAAGGCCTAATATGAGGTAGGATTATAAATAATCTGCTCATGTTCCCGTCATCCTCATATCTTCCCCCAATACAATTTATCCTTTCACATGAAACACTTTTCACACAATTATAAATGTACAGAACCAAAGCTATTGTTCCATCCTCTCCTTACTCATTATTCCATGCCCGTAGGGTTCAGAGGTCATAGAATTCTTTTCCATTTGCAATCTTGCCCTAATTCATCATGTGACAAGTGACTTTCATCATAAAGCCAACATAAAGTTCTATTCTCCTTTAACTTGTGTACTCACCAGGTTTCCTAGGGTTGCAAAGACCACGACCATCAGATGGTACTACCTTGTTGATGGATATGATTTCATCCTATGACACACTGCTTTCCTATAGATTATGACAACTGACACCACCCCTCAGGAACGTTGGCATGGATGAAGTTTCTACATGGGCAGGTCAATGCTGGAGACCCAGAAATGTTTAGTAGCTTAATTGTTTTGTTCTTTCTAATACTTATCTTTTCCTATCTGTTAATTCTCTACAGATATGTCCTCTGAATTTGTGTTTGTATTACTATATTCATGGAGTCTACCCATTGTACAAAGGTTAGAACTAAGAAACGAACAGGGGTTTCATGAGCCGCTGCTAATTAGTATCTGAACTCACTTGCACTTGTGTATGTCCCTTGTAGCTATTTTCAGATTTTCCTCTGCAGTTGCCATCTGATTCTTCATTGCCACTAGTTCACAGTTTGTCATATCCAGATTCCTAAGATGGGAAAGATATATACACAGTCCAGTAGCCAAGGTCCAGAAATTCTGCCTTTTTCCTTCTCAGCTCTCTTAAAGCCTAGATTCAAATATCCCTATCCCCTCCCCCAACGATGCACAGACTGACAACACAGTCAGAGAAATGAAGACCCCATTTAATGTTAAAGAAAATTCAACCTCCGTCTGCTGCCAAGTCGCCTACAATCAGAGCCGCCTTTCTAGTTCTCTGCTTCTACTCCTTCATCGTCAAGTCATCAAATAACATTGCACCTTGTGCCTTCCCAGAGTTGGTCTTTTGTTTGAGATGGAGAAGGCCTATTTCAGGTCAGTGTGAAAACCTGTGCCTGACCAACTGTACCCATTAGGGTGAGGCAGGGGATCATCATTGCCTTACACCTCCATGGGGCAGTGCACTGAATCTCAGTCCAGAAGTTGTACCCTGACACAGACACTGAGCATGAAAGACAGCCTTCCAGGATATGGCTTCACCAGCATTGCAAATCACTCCCATACACCACTAAGGTTCAGGAGTGCAACCCCTGCCCACTCTTTCAAAGATCCTGGTGGAGGGAAAGGCCAATCTTAGAGTGGCAATATATGCTGAAATATAACATGGTGTGAACTGTCCCACAGTCAGGCTGTTATCTTCAGGAAACAGATTTCAGATGGAAAACTATCAACTTCATGGAGTCAGTCTACTTGAACAAGACTCAGTTCATTGACAGTGAAGGCAGCAAAGGGAAATGCTTAGAAAGGCTGGTTTGCTGTGTTGCCCTCAGACTATTTTGTCCATGGTGTTGCTTTAAAGGGTTTCAACTTGGCACCGGATGTACTCAAGAATCACATGCAAAATTGAAAGACTGTTAGTAATGGACACAAAAGCACTAGACAGAGAAAGGTACATGCATTTCCCTCTGGTCTCACAGGTAGTCCTTCAGCAAATGCTTTCTGGGGTGGCTGTAACGTAGAGGCTCTGTTGTAAGGGGGTGAAGATAGAAAGGTGGTCAGGGTGCTGTACCTGCTCCCACAAAGAGCTTACACATTAACAAAAACAACATGCCAGTGAGACAGAGCAGGCTCCACCCCGGGTGTGGAAAGGACTAACAGAAGCTGAGTCTCCAGGGAAGACAAGGAAGCATTTCCTTTTCAATGTGAATAAGGTCTCTAAAGGCCCTCCTCCTGAGAACAAAAGGAAATACTGGACCAAAGAAGAAACATGCACCTGGTGCACCAAATTTCTAATGAACCCATGAAGACACACTTCATACGAGGCTCACTTGCAGACTGGATGAAGAGATGCAGTCCTGATGCCATCCCAACCCACAGTCTAGAAAGAAACTCCCATGGTTTCTGCAGCAAGATAAGTCAATGTTTTCCCTAAATATTTTTGACCCAAGTCTGGTGCTGAACAAAGATGACCTAATTCCCGGCTGATAAGACAATGGGATGGGATTGAAACGTATAGGCCAATGTAAATGGATCCAGAGGGGATCCTGTCATCAGTGTGTTTAATGCCAGTATCTTCCCTCTTCTACCCCAAGTACATGACACAAGAATGTGTAACAAGCACTAAGGACAGAGAGGAAAATGCAGGTTATAGGAAGCCAGGTAGGAAGGGCAGGCACAATTCTCCTGAATGCATTTGGCAAAATTACTCTGGATCCAATTCTAGAAGAAATATGTTTATCTATAGCGGCCACCACATTCATTCATACAACAGTACTCGGGACCATTATCACATGAACGTCTTACTTTGCTGTAGCCGTTTTTCTTTCTTCATAGAATTTATCAAGGATGCATACTTCCTCCTTCAGATTTTTGGCTTTTGCTTCCCTGATTGCTTTAATAGAACTCAAAGCATTACACTTGTCTTCCAGGGCCTTTTTCCTTTCTGTAAAAAAAAAAAAAAAAAAAAAAAAAAAAAAGGATTATTTTTGTGCATGTGCATATGACCTGAGACTTGGTTTTGGGGTGACAGGAAAAGGGCAACTAGTGTGAAGGCAAGAAGGCATTCTTTCCCTTCCCAGTGCAAAGTCTTTGCCACCATATGGGGATTTCTCCCCAACAGACAACATACCTTCCAGTGCACGGTTATGGGACCTCCAGGCTCTCAGTTCCTCCAATTGACTGTTTGCATCTTCTGACTTTAGGACAGATATGAGAAAATACATTCAAGAAATAATGATCGCACAACAATGTGAGTGCAACAGGACTGTGCATGGCAACAAAGAAAGATCCTGGGGCATAAATACAACAAGGAGAAGGCAAAGAACATGGAAAATAGTTCCAGTCAAAGGGCTCACAAATGGCTTTCTTAGGAGAATATTCCTCTATGCACACTGAACATTGTTGAGCATTAAGAGAAGAAGGCAGTATACAATTTGCTATTGCCCTTCATCTCTCAACTATCTTGGGGGATTTTCTCCATATCTTGGAGGGCAGGTCTGAATGATGTGGTAATGACCTAGTTGTGAAAATAAAAGATACTTCCTAGTCCTTGAAATAGCAAACTCCTCATGGTGGTCCTAGTGAAATGCCAGCTGTGCAGATGGAGGTTTGTCTCCCAGAGGCCCACTCTCTACTATGGTAAACAGCAAGCGAATATGCTATGCTCACCTCACCCAATGAACAAAAAGCCTCCAAAGTCAAATTACAGTAAAAGCAGCCAACTCTTAGCACTTCCTGATTCTTAACATTCCTCTCTCTCTCTTTCTGATTGCAAGGTAACATGTGCACTTTGAAGGGTGTCATTTAAAATTTTATTGAAGTGCTCAACTTTTTTGATGTTCTCCTTCAACAAAACATGTTGAATGAATAACAATAATTCATTAATTTTACTTGTGTTTTTAGAACGCAATCCAGGCAAAGAAAGGATTCTTACTTTCAACTTAAGAGCTTCAGCAGAGTGAATGTTACTTTCTCTCTTCGCTTCTTGAAGATGTATCTTTAATTCATTGTTCTATATATAAAACACATGAAAAAGGAATCAGAATTCAAAAATAGCATCGTGGTAGATAAGCCTATGTCTGATGTGTGACTCCTTTCACAAATAAAAAGGTAGTTTTTTATTACATTTGTGAAGCTTGTCTTGAATTGGAAGTATGTATAGAACACATGAAATAGGTCAGTAGGATGAACTACAAGAGGTAAAACTAATCAAAATGAAGTCACAAGAAATATTTGAAAGGGCAATGCTACCTTCTGTTCCCACATGGATATTGCTTCAGCCAGCTCTGTGGTTTCTTTCTCCAACGTGTTGATCTTTGCAGTTTTTTGCTGTAAATTAACTAAAAGGAGATAAAACAATTTTTAAGGTTGTTACCAAACCAGTGACATCGAATAATCCCACTGTATTAGCAGCACAGGCACATGATCTGACACATGGGTGTAACTAACTGTTTAGCTTTCTCATTGTGCCTGAAGAAAGCAAGTTTCAGCAGCATTTTAAACCCAAGAAACCTCATTTCACTGACATTCCTATACGTGTAAGCTCTAGAACACTGACTCCTCTAACAGACACAAAGTGCAAACTCCTCTTACATTGGCCCAATGTGAGAGCTCTCATGCCCTGAGGTCACTCTTCTCATCACCACCACCGCTGCATTTACAGTGATGAACACCAACCAGTCTTTGAGGGCTTGTTAAGTGTCAGGTAGCCACCTTGCCTCTCAACAGACAGCACCACAGAATCACCACAGTCCATGGGGTCCGTGCAGAATAGATTGCCCCCCATTGGCATCAAGTTCACTTTTCCCCTGGCATGAATGGCTCCCTCCACCTCAGACTCAAAACCTTGGTTTAACCCTCTCCTGTGACACACACGCTGCCTGGCAATACCTGGCTTCTTCTCTAAGCTTAGGCTTCTTGACAGACTCAAAGAGGGTTTTCTCATCTTCACATTTCACCAAAAGCCAGGTCATGGCAAAGTACTCACTCCACACCTCAGGCTCATATCATCACTTCTGTCCTAATCATTTCTATGCAAAATTACACTCATTCTGTTCTCCTTCCTCCTGTGATGTTTTCCTCCCCTGGTCTCTTGTCTTAAGAGAGGCAAATCCCTCCACATTGTCACTTAGCCTCTAACAGGGAAGAGAAAGATTTTCAAGAGTTAACAAGTCAATTAGACATCAGAAGTCACCATATTTATCCCTAGTTAAAAAATTAAAACCCACACCAAACACGAGTAATGAAAAAAAATTACAAAGACGACTCAAACCTAAAATCTTACCTGGATATACTGGAGGCTCTGTCTGAGAGAGGAAGAAACAAAATTAAGTTTGAGGTCAAAACATAGTAATAGTAAAAACTTATTCTTCCTGATAAAATACTGAAATGTCATCCAATGAAATTACAATGATCATTTTGTTCAGCATAATGAATTCATAACATTAATATAATAAAAAAGTAGAATTTCATATTTAGTTCATGATTCTTTATAAACCATTTCTGATAAAAGCAGAAAGATTCAGAGCTTATTTTGACCAAAAGATAGATTTACATTATATTAAATAAATATCAAAATATTCAATTCTGTCAGTGCATAATGCGGACAGTTTTAAAAATACATAAATAAAATATTTGTCCAATTTTTTTTCTCTTGTAGTCAAACCCAACATCCACACTGAAGTCCAGAACCCAGGATCATTTGAAATGCCAAAAAAAGAAAAAAAGAAAGAGAGAGAGAGAGAAAGGGAGAGAGGAAGAAAGAGACAGAGAGAGAGAGAGAGAGAGAGAGAGAGAGAGAGAGATGGAGGGGGACGGTAGGGGGGCGAGAAGGAAAGGGAAGGGATGGGAAGGAGGAAGGAAGCGGCAAGGAAAGAAAAGGAAAACCTTTGTATGCAGACACGCTTCTTTCATTCTCTAGAAAGCTTTCTGAAATGTTACACAGGGTTGGCTGCTTTCCGAATCAATAAACAATTACAACATGTCAGGCGCTATGATTTTCCTAGATCACTAAAAACAGAGGGTCTTCCAAAAACACATCCTCAGATGAGAAAGAGAGTGGAACATGGCTAGGGCAAAAGCACAGGCACCAAAAGAAATGACGGCTAACATTTCAAAAACAAAGCAAAAAGGGCTCCCGTTGAGAAGGTATAAGAAAAGCAAGAGGAACTTAATTCCTGTAAAGGCACTGGTCTAAGGCAAGGGTTAACAGTTTCCATACTGGAGACTTCTGGAAAAGTGAACCAAAGAGAGAACAGGTATTAGGGAGTAATGGTTGTCTGGGCAAAAGTAGAAATAACAATTTAAAGCCTGACTGCACTAGGATTTCTATTTTCTAGGAGCACTAAAAGCACGTCAACCATGGAAAAAGACATCCTGTGATTGTCTTGTGTCCACTGAAAAGTAACAACCATAAGATAATGACTGTGGGACTGAAGGATGCTTCCCCACTCCCAGCCCCTCACCCTTTGGAAAAGTGCCTCTATAAGCCTGGCACACCACCCTTTTGGGGAGCGATATTCCTCTTTCTTGGTGGCTCCGCTGTATACAACCTATCTCTAATAAACGCCACCTGCTTTGTTTCCCTTTCGATCAGTGTTCATTACTAAGACACTGAGACTGGAGAACGTGGTCTGGGTGGTCCAGTAACACCCAGACCCAAGTCATCCCCTGATGAATTATAGCTCAATAATATCTAGGCAAGACTCTACTTGAACAAAAGGTAAAGACACATTTTCTTGATCTGTAGGACGTATATCCCTATTTGAAAGTTTTGAATGATGATGTGATGCTGAAGCGAGCCCCAACATCTTGCCAGGATATTGGAATATCATCATGGTATCAAAAAGTGAGTCATAAAAATGTTGTTATAGGAAAGTGTATCTACGGAGGGCAAACAGGAAACCATGGATAGTCCTTTAATGTCACATGTTTCCTTTCCTAAGCAGGGGAAATGGAAAGAGAGATGGCCTTACAAGTACTTAATATGCATATTTTCTTTTTGAAGGGAAAGATTTCTAAATTGGCAGGAAAAGAGGAAAAACAGCCACTTATAAATAAACTCATGCTGTTCTGTTCTTGCTTAGAAGGCCTGCCCTCCAGAGAAACTATTTCTCCAAAGCCTAATGGGGTTTTTCTGAAGACAAGCAATACAGATGAAGGGAAATACTCAACTACAGTGCTCTTCCTCCTTCCTGTCTCATAGGGGAGTAAACTCAGCCTAAAACCTAGGTAAAGACAAAACTTTACACTAAAAGCCTTCACCTCAGTTTTTTTAAACACGGACGTGACCCCAAGCTTCCCAAAAAAGTTAACAAGGTACCCTAAAAGGAAAAACCACATATTTTGAACGCAGAATGCAAGCATTAGAATCACACTTCCTATGGCAGAGATGGTGGGATAATCAGGCTGGGAATGTAAAACCGCTCTGATTAATAGGATAATGACTCTAATGGAAGAAGTAGTCAGTATGCAAGAAGAGGTGGTGAATGTGAGCACAGAAACGATAACTCTAGGATCCAAAAGGACTTCTAGAAATCCAAAACATCATAGCAGAAATAAGGAATGGCTTCATTGGATTTATTAACACACACAGCACAGCTGAGGAAAGACTCAACAAGCAGAAGGAAATGTCAAGTAGAAACACCCAAAACAGAAACGCACACACAAAAATTAAAAATACAACAGAGAAAATCCAAGACCAGTGTGACAATGACAAAAGGTGTAACATACACACAATGGGAATACCTATTATACGTTTGAAGTGAAAATGACTGAGAATTTTCCAAAATTAATGATAGTCATAAACCACAGATTCAGGAAACTCAAAGAATTTCAAGCAGGATAAATACCCCCCTCCAAAAAAACCAAACCAAACCAAAAACCAAACAAAACAAAACAAAAACAAAAACACAAACAAAAAACAACACAAAACACAAGACTATCCCTAGACATATACTATTCAATCAAGAGAAAATTGAAAACAAAGAATTTTGGAAGAAGCTAAAGGGGTAGTGTTGGGGGCTGGAGTCGCAGGGAGATGGAAGAAATAACACCTTACCCAAGAGGAACCAGGACAAAAAATACTCAGAATTCAGAAACCATGCAATCAAATGTTTATACTGTTAAAAGAAAAGAACCCATCCACCTAGAATTCTGTGAACAATTAAATTGTCCTTCAAAACATGTACAAAATAAGGGAAATTATTGGAGATACTGAGGTCAATAATAAAGGCTTAATTCTCCAAGAAAACATAATCCTTAATGTACATGCATTAACAACAGAGTGCCAAAATACATGAGGCAAAAACTGATACAACTGATAGGAGAAGTAGACATATACATTATTACAGCTGAAAGAATTCAACACCCTCTATCAGTCATTGACAGATTGAGCATAAAGATATTCAAATATAAGAACACAGTTGGACTGAACTGCATCACCAATCACCTAGATCCATGACCATCTGTAGAACACTTTCTACAATAGAAAAATACACATTCTTCTCAAGCTCATATAGAACATTCACTGACACAGACCATATTCAGGGTCATAAAATACACCTTAACTTGAAGTCAACAAAATCATAGAAAATGCGTTCTCAGAACACATATGTAAGCTAGACATCAATAATAGAAAGACAACTGAAAAACTACAAAATATATGAGAGATATTCTAATAGAAGATAGAGAATAGAGATAGACTAGAGAAATTCTAAAAGAAGAGGGTCAAAGAGACATTTCACAGAATTTTAAAAATATGTCCATCTAAATGATAATGAATGTTGGAATGACTACAATTTGTGGGATGCAATGAACGCCGTGCTTAAAGGGAAATTTGAAGTACTGAGTGCATACAAATGGTCTAGTAAAAAATTTGTGCTTACCAAAAAACTTCTGCTTACTTATGCTTAAAAGCCTATCTCTAAGGTATTTTAGTATACTCACAGCAAGGACAACTCTCCAGAGGTAAATAAGACATGCACAAATTGCAACGGTGGCAGTAATGACGGCAAGCTTCCCCAGAGTTCCGAAGACACGAGAGCCAAGAGGGAAATGGTCAGCCAAAATATGGACAAGCTGAAATAATATTTGAGATAATGAGGAATAGCAAAGACATTTATAACATCTGTCACCAAGAATCATTTTTATAAACCTTCAACCAGCCTCCAGGAGGTTATAAGCACACCTCTCAAATGCCTCCTCCTGAAGGAGAGGGAGGACAGAAGGCTTACAAAGGAGCAGGGGCAAACCTGTAGGAGTGATGATTGTGTTTACGATCTTACTGTGGTGATGGCTTCATTGTTCCTTACCCTTTTAGTAGACAAGAAGTAAATGACTTGTGTTGTACATTCATGAAGTACCTAGATAAAATCCTTTGGAACATTTCCAAACATACACCAACATTTACGGAAGGATGGGAGAAAGTAACAATAAAAATGTACTAGAGATTCAAATGAGACTGTTATAGAGACAGATGTTTACAGATATGGATATAACTGAGAGATGTGCAGCTGCTCTTAATATGGGATTATTCCAACAAAAATAAATTCTACATTATTGTTTAGTTTCTAAAAACACTGAGGTTTTCTTTTTTCTAATGTTGATTTATTTTTGATAGTAGAGCGGGGGAGGAATGAGAGAGAGGGAGACAGAGAATCCAAAGCAGGCTCCACGCTGTTAGCACACAGCCTGATGCTGGTCTCAAACTCACAAACCTGAGCCAAAATCAAGAGTCAGATGCTTAATTGACTGAACCACCCAGGCTCCCCATAAGGTTTTACGTTCAAGGTTTACTTTGAATCTGAATCACAGCCCAAATTGTCAGATTTCTGAATTAAATAAAGATTTGCATAATCAGGTGATCTTGTGTATTTTGATGAAATCTATGAGGTTTTAAGTTACTTGAACACACATCTCCAAATAGCCAATACAATACATTCAAGTTCCTATTTCATAGTGTTGCAACTAAATCAATCAATAACAACTATGGAAATTACTTTCTTTTTTTTTTTAATGTTTATTTAATTTTGGGACAGAGAGAGACAGAGCATGGATGGGGGAGGGGCAGAGAGAGAGGGAGACACAGAATCGGAAGCAGGCTCCAGGCTCTGAGCCATCAGCCCAGAGCGTGATGCGGGGCTCGAACTCACGGACTGCGAGATTGTGACCTGAACTGAAGTCGGATGCTTAACCAACTGAGCCACACAGGCACCCCTGGAAATTACTTTCTAAATAACACAAAAGTCCTGGGTATGGTCACCAAAACAACAGAACACATATGATTTTACTAAAACTAGACTTACCAGTCCTTTAGGAGAAAATACACTCACAATGCAATTCATACTAACTCACATACCAAACTTTAATTTTGTGCCAATAAACCTCTCTAGAAAGTAGCCTCCAAAATGTGTACCATTTGTATCTTCAGCTCTCAGAACTGAGGTCACTAAATTGCGTCCTGGTGGGAAATGTACACTGTCTTTGAGTGGCCAGTGTCTGCAAGAGAACAGGGGCCGTCAGCACAGCGATCATGGGGATCAAAAGACAGAGGCCATCTTGACATGAATGGTAAACATCCTAAGTCCTGGGCACTCTTGATACCTCTGCCAGCTATCTGTATGCTGATTTGATTAGTTACCGTTAACTAGATTAGATCCAAGGGAGCCAGTAACACTTGGTTCCCACAGACAATGGTCATGACCAGGTGGAGGTAGGAAATGCAAGACAAGTTAGTTTGTGCAAGAATTCAGAGATGAGGGAGGGAGAGAGAGCTGAACTGATCTATGAGATGCAGCCTAGGCAGAAGGGGGAAATTGCAATAAACAGAACCAAGAAATGTCCTCCTTCGTAGACTCAAAAGAGACAGAATAGATTCTGTTGTGCCTGGAGGTATTCATGTGACAGGATTCTGCCTCAATTTAGGTTGTACCTGACTTGGGACGTTGCAGATCCCTCTCGAAGAATCTGGTGCATGCCAATATCAAGAAATCTACTTTTCTCTGTGGGTGTCCCCTGTGTCTCTGTCTCAGGGTCTTGGGAGTACAGGTTTTGCTTTTTAATGATAGAATGAAACATTCACACTGGCAACCAGGTATTTCTTTATAGTTGGACAATCCTAAGGACATTCAAGACCCTTTTTGCTTTGGGTAAATCAACACTCTGCACATAGTTGGCTAAAGAAAGGACAAGAATGCATTCACTTCCTGATCACATCACTCCTAGTGATTTTCTTATTATACATGTCCAAGCAGGCTGAGGCCACTTCATGTACACTGAGCTTGTCAGCTACCTGGTTGGACACAGAGTCCTTGGGGGCAGCCTCTAAGACCAGAGGGAGAGGGCTGATGCACAAGTTCCCAAAAGCGAACAAACCAGGAATCACAGAGCACAAACGACATTTCACTTTCCAACACCAACACTTCGGACACCACGGTTCCCAGGGCTACCAAACTTCACAAATGTGAACAACGTGCTGATAGGAAAACTAACTACGTATAAGAGGGACTCTAAACTTACAAAGCTTGAAGAAGAATCTTGACAGGGCTTCCAGGAGCCATCTAATAGTATAAAATACTATTAATACTATTGAATGGATCTTATTCAATAGAGTTTCTGACATTTTTAAAAATGATTTTAAGGAAGTATAATTCAAACATCATACGAGCCCCTTATTTAAGGCAAAGATCTCAGTGGCTTTTAGTATCTTCCCATGTCCTTCTTTCTTGACATTATGAAGCTCAGGTTTCCATCCTGTCAACACTACTCTTTTTGGACCAAGTGGCCCAGACAGGATCCACAACTTCATGTGGACAGGTGTGGCCAGAACCCCTACATGCTGGTGGAGAAACCTTGCCCTGACTTAATGGGTTTTCCAAAAGAACTGAGTTCTCATCAAGGACTCCATGAAAAAGCTGTGTTTTTAACCACAGTCTGAAAAAGATAAATAAATACAAAAGGAAGAAGTCACTGATGTCGGATGTGTACTCACATTTGTGTTGGGGTAACCGGGATACCCGAGTAAGAGCATACAGAAAAATAGCTTCTGAACCGTCATATTCTGGTCCTTTCAGGGGGCGCCTGGGCACCAGAGAGGAGGTGCAAATGGAGGTGAGGAGGTGGTGGGGGTGGGAGGGGAAGGGATGGGGTGGGAAAGGGGGTGGGGTGGGGGGGGCGAGGTTTAAATAGGGATGGGATTGGGGAGGGGGGTGTGGCAGGAGAAGAAGGGGGTCAGGGAGAGAACCCGGATCAGATCAAGTACAAGAAGGGAGGGAGGAGGGTTCAGACAAGTCAGTAGCTCAGCAGGTCAGTAAATCACTAGATGAGTAGGCCACAAGTAGCCAGTTAAGTAGACTGTCAGTTGCAGGTGGAGCAGACGAAGATCTCTCTTCATCCAAGTCTTCACCTGTTTGAGCATTGCCATAGCAATTCAGACGCTTTATGCTCTCTCTCCACCAATCAGCTGCCTTCGACCCTGATAGCTCACAAAGGACACCCCGCGTGACCATGGCTTTTCAAAAGCCCCTTCCATTATGTACATATCTGGGGGCATGTGTGTCCCTATGGGTGTTTCTATGTATGTCTGGGTTTGTACATGTATATATTAGTTCTGTGTGTGAATTTGCTGCCCCTTGGGTCTTACCGTGTGTGTGTGTGTGTGTGGTGTGTGTGTGTGGGGGGGTGTGTGTTCTCCTCGGGGTGTCACTGGCCGTGTCTGCAGTGTGGGTCTGTGTGTGAATCTGTCCATAAGCCCCATACCTGTGTTCCCAGGTGAGGCTGGGTGTGATTCTGTGCTTGTGGTGTCTGTTTATTTCTTAGTGAGTATGGGTGTCTGTGAACCTCAGAAATGAGCTGCCACAAAGGGGACTCCCCAGGGGCGCCTGGGTGGCGCAGTCGGTTAAGCGTCCGACTTCAGCCAGGTCACGATCTCGCGGTCCGTGAGTTCGAGCCCCGAGTCGGGCTCTGGGCTGATGCCTCGGAGCCTGGAGCCTGTTTCCGATTCTGTGTGTCCCTCTCTCTCTGCCCCTCCCCCGTTCATGCTCTGTCTCTCTCTGTCCCAAAAATAAAATAAACGTTGAAAAAAAAATTCAAAGGGGACTCCCCAAAGGTGACCCCCCAGCGATGGGTGAATGTGAGACAATCTATCTCTTCATTAGATTCTGTTGGGAAAACTGTATATCTACATGCAAAAGAATGAAAGTGAACCCTTCCCTTACATGATACACAAAAATCTACTTAAAATGGCTTAAAGACTTAAATGTAACACCTGAAACCATCACACTTCTAGGAAAAATCAAAGAGGAAAGCTCCTTGACTATGCTCTAGGCAATGAGATTTTGGGATTGGCACCAAAAGCATACGCAGTAAAAGTAAAAATAAACAATTGGGCCCACATCACACTAAAAAGCACAGGGAAGGAAAGGGAAGGAAACCATCAACAAAATGGAAAAGCAACCTACAGAATCGGAGAATACATTTGCAGACCATCTCCAAGAAAGAGTTAATTTACAAAACAAATAAGGAGTTCACATGAATAGTTAACCTTAAAAATAAAACTACCAGTTATGTTACCAGGAAAAGAAAATGGCTTATTTAGGAATAGCAGAGAACTGCCCCTTGGGAGAAGGAAGCTATAGCAAGTCTGGAGAACAAAGGAGAGGAACACTTTTGTAGAGGAAAGGAAGAAATTGGGAGGGCTATGATATAGTAAAAGTCCATTGGAGTAAACTGGGAGATCCAAGTATAGTGGCTTTTCATTGCTGAAGTTGTGACCGTCATCAGCTGGGCCATCATGAGGGAAGAAGAAAGACCTTTCTTCCTCTTGCTGAGGTAGTATAGCAGTAGCTGAAGTAGTGTCAGCTTACAAGATATGTCTCCTTCCAGTGGGTCTGCAGGAAATGACACGTGGTAGAGCCTGTGAGCTTCCCCCTTCTGGCCCCCTGACTCCATTTTCTTTAAGGTTTTATTTTCTTTCCAGTTCATTAGCATACAGTGTTGCATTCGTTTCAGGTATACAATAGAGTAATTCAACACTTCCATTTTACATAAAGTTTCCTCTTACAATTTTCCCAAAGTCAACAGCAAAGAAACCATATAACAGGGTGAAAAAGTGGGCAAGGACCCAAATAGACTTTTTCCAAAGAAGACCTACAAAAGGCTAACCGGTATAAGAAAAGATGCTCAACATCGCTAATTGTCAGGGAAATGCAAACCAAAACCACAATGAGCTATTACCTCACACCTGTTTGTTAGGATGGCTATTCTCCAAAAGTCAAAAGATAACAACTGTGGGCAAGGATGTGGAGGAAAAGTGAACCCTTAAGCACTATTTCCAGGAATGTAAATTGGTACAGCCATTGTGGAAAACAGTTTGGAGGTTCTCAAAAAGTTAAAAATAGAAATACCAGATGATCCAGCAATCCCACTTCTGGGTGTAGATCACTATCTCAATGAGACATCTGTACTCCCATGTTCATTGCAATATTATTCAGTAGCCAAGATATGGAAGCAACTTTAAGTGCCCATCAAAATAAAGAAAAATGGCCTGTGCATTCAGTGGAATAGTATCTGGCCAGAAGAAAGAAGGAAGTTCTACCATTTCTGACAACGTGGGTGAACCCAGAGGACATGATGCTAAGTGAAATTAATTAGTCAGACGCAAACAGACAGATATTGTATAATCTCATGCACATGTGAACTCTTCGTCTAAAGAAAAGTTAAACTTGTAGAGACAGAGAGTTGAAGGGTAGTTACCAGAGGCTGGAGGATGGGCAAAAGGGGGAGATACTGATCAAAACGTACAAACTTTCCATTGTAAGATGCACAAGTTCTAGCGACCTAACGTACAGTACGGTGACTACAGTTAACAATACCATATCGTATACTTGAAATTGACTAAGAGAGCAGATCTCAAGCATTCTAACCACACCACAAAAACAAAGTAGCTATGGGTGGTGATGGATATGTTAACTCGTTTCATTGTGGTTATCACTTCACAGTGTATGCATATACCAACCTATCACATTGTAAGTCTCAAATCCATAAAATTTTTATTCATCAAAAATAATAAATAAGTAAGTAAATAAAGACCAAAATAAAGAGATAAATGAACAAAATTCCAATGTGTGAAAATGACTTTGGATAATGCCTGAAACATAGTAACAGCCAGCAGAGATACAAGAGGACCTGGGAAATAGATACATACGTGGTACTTCAGTATACCTGGAGCAAAAAGGTGAGGAGAGAATACAGGCTTCTTTTAAGAGATGAAGCTGGAGAAGTAACCAAAGCCTGTTTCTGCAGGACCTTGCAAACCAGTAAAGAACTTTGTGCTTTTTCCGGAAAGTACTGAGAAGCCATTGAAGAATTTCAATCATTCACTGACTGATTGCTGAGCTTTCATTGTTAAAAGATCATTCTGATTGGAGATGGAGAATGGGTTGACGTGAAATGGAAGTGGGTGGCAGGAAAAGTAAACAGGCCAATTTTAAGGCTGCGCATGAGATGATGGTGGCCTGGCCTATGTTAGTTGCGCAAGACTGGAAGTAGTGGGAAGATGAGGCAATTGTTTCAAGACATACAAGTGAGAGGTCTTGATGATTAGCTATTGGGGTTGGGAGAGAGGGAGAGGTCTAATGGGTCAGTTGCTACAGTGGGATCGAGAAGGGCAAGAGACAACTTGCATTGAGCTACGACAGGATGACCTTGGTGGGAATGATACAACTGGGAGGTGAAGGCCAGAACCCAGATGACCATATGTTGAGGAGAGGCTGGGAAGTGAAGAGTGGAGTCAAGATTATTGACTTGTCAACAGTACTGCTTGTTGCCACCTAACATCCATTCCCACCTTCTCTCATAGTGAGAGAATTCCTGATATTTAGTTGGGTACATGGCTTTGTAGACTAAGCCTTTACATTACCAGGAAGTGTTAAGCTATGGTCAACAGAATGCAAATGAAAGTGAGGTGTGCTATGGGCAATGGCGTTAAAAGAAAGGATATGCTCTCCCCTCCCCATTTTCCTTGCCTGCTGGCTGCAAGCAGATCTGCTGTGCTGAGTCATCTTTGACCTTGTCAGTAAGGAACCACAGAGCAACCATACAGAATCCTGGGTATCTGACACTATAGGGTAACCATTGTGGGTTTGAACATATACCTAGACTGTTACATGAAAGAGAAATACATATTTTGTTGAAGCCACGGTTATTTATAGCCCCTGTTAGAGCAACCCGCTCTATATCCAAACTATTACAGAATTTGATACAAGAAGGGAGTGGCTGATGGTTTAGAACCCAACATAAGTGGCATAGGTTTGGTGGGCAGGCAGTAGGTGGGAAGGCACAGGTATTGCAGGCTGCAAGTTGTGACAAAACACTAAGCTGTTGTCTATGATCATTCTCATGGCGGATCACATGCCATCAGAACCTGAAACTCAAGAAGAAATTAATAGAAATATTTGGAATGTGGTGTCTGTGGGATGCATTTTGCCACTTTCACCAGGAACCTGCCACAAACAGATCTCAGGCTAGGGTCAGCCAGTCTGCCAGCACTGATTCAGGGGTATACAGCTCTTCTAAGGAAGCTCTTTCTGCCTGTAGATGACAATCCAATTTGGCGGCAACGAGAGTGACTAGTGCCTCCAAAGCCTGAGAGAGGCAAAAACTTCTGCACCCCAAACTGAAGGAATTACAAGTGGCTTTCAATAGGTAGCCTAAGCAGGACAGGACACCCAAGCCTTTCTCAGTCACCTCCCCAATATGGCTGACTCAAGGTAAATTGGCTAAGTGCAAAATAGCTGTCATTGATTTAGTAGGGAGACTTGGTAAATCCCAGAACAAGCTACACAGAAGACCAGAGTTTTCAGGCCCCAAAACTATGCCTGAACAAAATATTTCAGTATGATTATTTACATATGGAATTTGACAGACATAAAAGTAGACCAGAAGCCTAAATGTTTGAGGGAATTTGCTTGCAAAAGAAACCATAGCCTAGGAAAATGGGGAGGAGAGAGCATATCCTTTCTTGTAACGCCATTGTCAATAAGGCATAGACTAGTTTGACCTCTAATACAATCCTTATGATCCCCTTTCTGCACAGCAGGAAGTGGGCTGCAAAAGCCATCCTGTCCTCAAGAAGGGTATATTCTTCCAAACATCCACCTCAGATTTGTCCACAGAGGATGATGAACATGAAAGAATGTTCCAGAGGGAAAGACAAAAGCTAAAGATGACAGCAGAGGAAGGAATGCTTCCCAGACAGCAGAATCAGGACCTACTGAATGAACTGAGGCCCCAAAGAGTGCCAGGACAGGGTTCTGTCATAATTCATGCCCAGGGGAGTTGGATCATTGCTAGGGACCTATGTTACCTCATTATTCACTCTTCTCTTTCCAGTATTGGAGTTTTTATAGCAATATCCTACTCCAGGGATAGATATTGGTTGGTTTGGAGACTAGACATAACTCATGCTTTAGTTTATAGTTTGTCAGATAGGAATTCTATCCCTACTGAATGGAGAGAACCAAGGAGTAACAAGAGATACTAAATTTTGACCCAGATGTAGTCATTCTATGAGACCTGGAGGTTATATTTCTTGAATATGACAATGTTCTATGCGTGGGGATGATGCTCTGTGTGTATTTGCGGACAGTTGTTTAATCAAAGGGGTAGACCCTGACAGAAACTGTTAGTGGTCACTCAATAGTCATGCCCTCAGTTCTCTCATAGAAATGGAATGCCCTATTTCTGGCTGAACACATAACCACTCAAAAGGAAAGACCACATTTCCCAGCCTCTCACGAAGCTATGTACAGCCAGGCGACTAAGTTCAGACCAATTAAATGTGAGCAGAAGTGATATGGAAAACTTTCTGGTTATTCTCTGAAGCTAGAGGCATGTCCTCCCCTTTCCCACGTTCACTTCCCGCTTCCTGGATGTGGACATGATGCTGAGTCCTCTCAGTTCTAGCCTAGAGGTGGTGGAGCACCTTCACAGAAGGAACCTGAGTCCCTGAGAGGGTGGAGCTGCTAAGCCAGCTATGGACTGCATATGCCCAGACTATTCAGGAAGGAAGGAATAAGTTACTGGGTGTGTCTGTTGAAGCAACCGAACCTATATCTAACCAGACATTACTCTAAAGAATTTGTTCGTATTGTAGACAGTAGGAAGCTAACAACAGCATTTGAACTCTCATGATTTGTTACAAGTATTTTTGTTCTAATGTTGAGTACATTGATGATATGCCAGTATCATCAAATGAAAATCACTAATCCTGAGTTTCTAGAACTTGAATAAATCTATCAATAACCCAAAGCAGTCATTGTTTACTCTTTTCTATGTTTGCAAACGTGGATGGGAATTGGGAAGAAGAGCGCCAACCACCTGAAACAGATAAATTTACACATCACACAGAAAAATGAAGTTAAAATTCCAACAAAGGATACATGTTCGATATTTTGTTAAATACTGGGACTGCTTTGAAATGTATATTATCAATACCTCCTTTTAAATAACCTTCTTAGATTTTGCTAACTCGAGACTCTAAGGTCTACCTTTCCGTCTTCTGCTGAGTATCACAAGGTCTCCTCTCCAGATCTAAATGCTACAAACTTTGTTATGAGACAGTCTTATGGGACAATATCTAGAGGACTGTCAATGTGACAGTTTTTAAAAGAAACCCTGACATTTTTGTGGGTTCAGTCTTCAGGGCTCAGTGCTCTTGTGACTGATGAGCAATCTCTTTTATCAGTGCAAGACTTTGTGATAAAATCTTACTCGACTTCTGTGTCTGTTATCTTAAAGTCTACCACACCTGGCACTATAGTCTGTGGCCTATTTCTCTTGACATACTATTAAAAGTCAAGATATATTCATTGTTTCATTTTGCCTCACGGCCCCCAAGCCCCACCTTCCACAGGCAAAGGAGACTGTCTTTTAGGCCTAGGAGCCAATGAAAGTGATCCAGTACTTGGTTTGTTCCAAGTCTGGGAAAGTTCCTCCTGCCCCAGAGCTGGCATTGAAATTGCAAACGGTAAGCAGTTCTCAGAGGAGACAGGGACAACAGCTCCCCCATCCTCCCAATATCTCAAGTCCCTTAACAGAGTCTGTTGTTGAAGTTGGTAGATATTTGTGTTCAATTTCTTTCTCTCCAGCAGTCTGACTCTTGTTTGTATTCATAAAGAAATTGTTGACCTTATGGATTCATTCGCAGCACTATGACCTCAAAGATGATCTCTCTGAGACACGTACCGACACACTGCCTTTTCTCCAATTTGCCTAGGTGGTTCCCCGAGACAAATGTGGAGCTGGTTTCAAATCTTCTCTGTGACCTGGTGTGACTGATGAGGACTAAGGAGAAAAACTGCTACTTGGACCTTCAAATTTTCTGACTCCAAGACCCAAGGCAAAACAATTCTCCACACTTTAATTTGATAAAGGATGTGCTAAACCAAAGGTCCCAACTTGAAAAGGTAAAACCAAAAAAGTTTTTCAACTTTGAAATGTTGGCAAAGACCCCCTGGTAAGGTGTCTGTTTCATAACCAAAGATCATGAGATTCAAACCCCATCCATGCCTGGCCCTAGAAAGTACAAATTCACAGGAGAGGTGTTCTAGCAAGTGACTAAAAACACAGGCTTGGCAGCCAAACAGGTTTGTGTTTAAATCCTGGCCTTGTCACTAAAACCAAATGTCCTTGAGGAAACTGCTTAGCTAAAACCTTAGTTTTGTTATCAGTCAAATGGAGATGTTAATGGTACCCGTTTCTTAGTGTTGTTGCAGAGATTAGATGAGATAATCAATGACCCCAAAGGAGAAGACGACAAATGGAGCTCTGGAAGAATGATTAATCTCTCCCAGAAAGTGGCTAGCATCCTCTCTGATACATGGGCCCTCAGCCATGGGGACCAACTGAAGATATTCCTGCCCCCAGCACCAGAAACCTACTGGAGCTGCCTGGCCTGGGTGCGACTGGGTAAGACATGGGAGAGGGGCCCCTGGGACAGAGGCTCCTATGGGATTCCAGTCTCAGTCATTCACAGAATGGAGAGATGGTAAAAGGATGTCCATCTGATGCCTGAATTCTTCCCATTGTGTGGGGGTCTATAAACAGGCCTAAGGTTTCATCTCAGCTCCACGAACTGCCACTTTTGTAATATCATCCCTCTCTGAGCCCCAGTTTCCTTATTTGTGAAATGGGCACAGTAATAGAGTCAGACTTATGTGTTATTGTGAAAATGAAACACAAATTATCCATAGAGAGTGCTTAACTACCTTGTAGGCCATTTATCACCTCAAGGAAATCTTAGCCTCTGAGAGGCTCCAAAATATAAATATTTTTTGGAATTAGGAGGTTCCTAGGAAACTCAAAGCACATGTTCCCTAGAGGTTTCCCATGAAGTGTTTGCCATTATAAGTTCCCACAAATGGCTCAGCCTATTGCTTTTGCCTGAGAATAGGCTTGTAGTTAAAAAACAAAAAACCCTCGGGGCGCCTGGGTGGCACAGTCGGTTAAGCGTCCGACTTCAGCCAGGTCACGATCTCGCGGTCCGTGAGTTAGAGCCCCGCGTCAGGCTCTGGGCTGATGGCTCGGAGCCTGGAGCCTGTTTCCGATTCTGTGTCTCCCTCTCTCTCTGCCTCTCCCCCGTTCATGCTCTGTCTCTCTCTGTCCCAAAAATAAATAAAAAACGTTGAAAAAAAAAAACAAAAAACAAAAAACCCTAAAGAGCATTCAAAGAGCAGGTATCCTTGAGAATTCCAGGTGTGGGAGGCACAAAGAAGACAAGACAGGAGTGAGCCACACCACGGCTCAACAGAAGCCCTTGAGTACTTCAGGAAGTAAGTCCTATTTTTTGAAGGCCCTATGCTTGGAGGCTCATCTTTGCCATGTAGTTCCCAAGAGTTGGGGTACCTGAGGTAGCTCACAAACCCCTCAGTCCTCTGGGACAACTTCTGTATTATGAGATCCTCCTGACTGTGGGTCACCACACCTGGAGTGGAGTTTCTTGTGAGACTGTGTCTCTGCCTCTCCTGTTTCCATATATTTTGTCCTTTTATCCGTTATTTTACAGACACTGTTAAGCTATCTTTCAGACACTTTTCAGAGGGAATTGTTCCATAAGCAGCTGTTGAATTCTTGTGTTCATGGGAGGAGGTGAGTTCAGGATCCTCCCATGCTGCCATCTTGACCCCAGCTCCACAGTCCATACTCTAAACCACATGTGAAATAATACATGTTTAAAACCACTCTGTGGGCAAATAGCAATGATACGTTTCTTCTGAACGTGTATTCGGAAATGTTATCAAAAGTCCATGGAATGAAAATCGCTGAGCAAGAAGCTGGAGCTAAGGATGACTGAGACAAAGTTCTACCCTCAGAGGGGCTGAAACACTCCTAGGGGAGATGAGATCGATGAAGGAGCAATTTAATGCAATCAGGAAGGTCCTCGGTAAATTGACAAGGAGTTCAGAAGGAAAAGAAACTCCCTTCAGCTAGAAAATCAGGAAAGGATGCTGCAAGGAGGTCGCACAACATGCATATTCCCACTGCAAAGAAGCCACTCTGGGGGACTATACCTTTGTTTTCATTGTATCGCTTCTGCTTAAAAATAGTTTAGGACGATACTTTGGGAAAGGGTCACCAAGGAAAGCAGCGTCATTACTCTAAACTTCCCTTTTTTATTCAGAAGTATACTTCCCAGAATGAGATTTCAATATCCCACTGTTAATCATGGATAGAACAACTACACAAAAGATCAACAAGGAAATAGGAGAGTTGAACAACACTGCAAAACAACTATGTTGATTCAAAGTGAATAAAAGTTGTGTTTTTTTTTTAATTTTAGAGAGAAGAGAGAAGACTTTCATTTAAGCCCAAGTTAACATAGCCACCCAGGATACAAAATCTTCACAAAGAAGAGACTTCTCTGAGGAAGGAACAGTCAGTGCAGGATTACATATGTTTTTTTCACACGAAGCATCATAAATCATCATGGCCAATGACATTCCAGAAAGTTACAGACTTTATCTCTTTATCTTTTACAGGAGGGCACCTTTATCTTTATCCTTTATCTTTTACAGGAGGGCACCTGTTGGGATGAGCACTGGGTGTTGTATGGAACCCAATTTGACAATAAATTTCACATTTAAAACATACTAAAAAATGAAAAAATGTAAAAAAAAAAGGTGAAATTGACAACACTTAAAAGCCGTCATTCTGACCATTTTAAAATGGACACTCCAGTGACTTTTATTATACTCCTGATGTTGCACAACTATTACCACTAAGTCTAAAATATTATTATCATTCTGAGAAGAAAGCCCATATCCCAATTCCTCCCACGCCAATTCCCTGGCAACCACTAATCTACTTATGTCTCTTGGATCTGCCTGTTCTGGAGGTTTCATATAAATGGAATTATACAAGACATGGACTTTTGCTTCTTTCACTTAGCAGAATGTTCTTGAAGTTCATCTACACATGTGACAGTACTGCATGCCTTTTGATGACTAGACAATATCCCCTTGTACGGTTTTACCACCTTTGATGTATCTGGTCACCAGTTGATGAACAACTGGGTTGTTTCCACATTTCAGGAATTGTGAATAGTGCTCCTATGAACATTTATGTAGAAGTTTTTGTGGGAATATATGTCTTCAATTCTCTTGGGTTTATACCTTGGAATGAAATTGCTGTGCCATATGGCAACTCCATTTTCAACCTAAGAAATTGCCAAACTGTTTTCCAGAGTAGCTGTACCATTTCACATTTCCACAAGCAGTGTTTGAAAGTTCTGATTTCTCTACATCTTTGCCAACGTTGATTTTTTTCCTTCCAGGATTTTATTTAAAATTCGTTTAATGTTTATTTATTTTGATAGAGAAAGAGAGAGAGAGACAGAGCGTGAGCGGGGGAGGGGCAGCGAGAGAGAGGGAGACACAGAATCCCAAGCAGGCTCCAGGCTCTGAGCTGTCAACACAGAGCCTGATGCGGGGCTTGAACTCACAGACTGCGAGTTCGTGACCTGAGCCAAAGTCGGACGCTCAACCGACTGAGCAACCCAGGCGCTCCTCCTTCCAAGATTTTATTTAAATCCAACTTAGTTAACATGTAGTGTAGTACTGGTTGCAGGAGTAGAATTTAGTGATTCATCACTTACACATAACAGCCAGCGGTCATCACAAGTGGGCTCCTTAATGCCCATCAGCCATTTACCCCATCCCCCCAACCACTTCCCATCCACCAATACTCAGTTTGTTCTCTATAGTTAGAAGTCTCTAAGGGTTTGCCTCCCTCGCTGTTTTTATCTTATTTTTCCTTACCTTCCCTTACGTTCATCTGTTTTGTTTCTTATATTCCACATGTGAGTGAAATCATGTATTTGTCTTTCTCTGACTGACTTATTTTACTTATTTCACTTATGAACTAGTTCATAAACTACTTCCATCCATGTCTTTGCAAATGGCAAGATTACATTCTTTCTGTAGTCTGAGTAATATTCCATTATATACATATACACCGATTCTTCATTATCCATTCATTGTTCAAAGGACATTTGGGCTCCACCCATACTTTGGCTGTTGAGGCAATGCTGCTATAAACATCGGGGTGCATGTATCCTTTTGCATTGGTATTTTTGTATTCTTTGGGTGAATACCTAGTACTGCAATTGCTGAATTGTAGGGCAGTTCTATTGTTAACTTTTTAAGAATGTTCATTTGAGAATGAGTGTGTGTATGTGATTGGGGGCAGGGGCAGAGAGAGGCGGGGGGAGACAGAGAATCCCAAGCAGGGTCAATGCTGTCAGCGTGGAACCTGAGGCAGGGCTCAATCTCATGAACCATGAGATAAAGACCTTAGCTGAAATCA
The DNA here is from genome assembly GCF_016509475.1 of Prionailurus bengalensis. Classification (NCBI taxonomy): domain Eukaryota; kingdom Metazoa; phylum Chordata; class Mammalia; order Carnivora; family Felidae; genus Prionailurus; species Prionailurus bengalensis. The sequence continues at coordinate 406,764 of NW_025091156.1, forward strand.
AGAGTTGAATGCTTAACTGAATGAGCCACCCAGGTGCTCCTATTTTAACTATTTGAGGACCCTCCATACTGTTTTCAAGAATGGCTGCAGCAGTTTGCATTTCCACCATCAATGCAAGAGGGTTCTTCTTTCTCTACACCCTTGCCAACACTCGTTGTTTCTTGTGCTCTGGCAACCATCAGTTTTGAACAGGGACTCTTTTATTGTCCTTAAGATATTTCCATCTGAGACACAAAAGACAAAGGTGGGAGGTGTGGCCAAGGCCCACACTGGTACACCAGATGCTTTTCCAAAACCAGTAGGCCTGTAATAGGGTATGTAAGCTTTAGTACAAGACAGACATTGTCATCATCAGTTGTTCCCAGAAATATTCTAATTCTCCAAGCTTGTGAAATCAAGGGAAGCCTCTGCTTGACATAATCATAGAGCAGCCTGTGGCAGACAGATGTACCCTGCATGTGTCAGTCCCATAATAGTCCCCAAATATGTGATAAATGGATGGAAGAAACACTATCGAACAGCCAGAAGAAAAGAGGAAGGAATGTTTGTTGTGTCCAGTGCAAATCCTGCAATCCACAGCAGTGGCTATTTTCACACAAGAGGCACCAACATAGAGGAAGTTTCCACAACCCCCTTGCATCACACAGTTTCAAAATCAGGCTGCATTTCAAATAGCAATTAATCTGACACCTACCCATGTAAATTATTGACCGCTTGAGAGGAAAAGGTAATGGCAACAATGCTCAGAGGGCTCAGAGTCGATTTCTACCAAAGCTGCTATTTGGTTGCTGGCCCAACGGAGAGGTGATAGCCTAGAAGACTAGTACTGAAAGAGATCTCATGTGCCTGCCAGGATGGTTACGGTAATGGTATCTACTTTAAAGATATGATTGAAGCCTTCTCGTTTACCATTTTCAGGAATCACCTTTATGCCTGGAACCCTTCAGCTGACTGTCAAGGACATTTTCTATCAATCATACACATTTAAGTCCCAGTGCATGGTAGTCAATGAGGCTATGGCCCCACTTGTGGACCTTGTTGTGTCCAACTATGCCCCCTTGAAGACCAATCTCTTGGTATCAGATAAGAGCTATGATGGGTGGTTAAATTTCAAGGAGTTGATTCACTGAATGGGCACTAAAAACAAGATGCTGAAATACAGAAAATGTCTATTTTGGAAGATGAGATGATGTGTGAGACGTGTTAATGTAACTTGGGTGGTGTAAAAGGAGAGACAGGGAAGCTGGACAGCAATTTCTAATCCTGCATCCAGAGTACTCCCCCTACACAAATTGATGAACTGTCTTGTTACTTCTCAGTCTGAGTGGAAGGTCACATGTCCTGATTCATACCTAAGTATTCCTTCTGGGAGACAACCAATAAATAGCTGATAAAAATATGAAGGATCAGGAAGCATATTGAAAACAAGGAACACTCATCCTCACCAGTAAGTGGGAGAAATACTTATTAGAACAATGGGATGATGCCACATCCACCCTCAGGTAAGCCAAAAATTGAGTTTGAACGCTATAAATGTGGTTTCTAGATGTAGACCCTGAGCTTGTCTCATCCTGGAAATGCAGTTAGATCAGCACCAAAGCATTCTGAGCAGCTAGCAAAGAGATTTCAACATTAAGACATTAATCTGCATCACTTGAGCCACAGAACATGGCAGGTATGTGGTGTGGATAGGTGAACTGCTGGAGAGAAAAGCCGGGGAGGGGAGGGAGCTGTTTGTGGAGAGAGAGGACAGAGAAAAGGAAAGGGGGAGAGTGCAGCCCACTGGGATGGTGCAAGAAAAGCACTCCCCTGAACGTAGCTGGAGAGAAAGAGAGAGAAAGTGAAAACACTTGCAGGGGACTGGACAAGAAATCTGTGAAACCACACGAAAAAATTTGGAAAGACCATGGATACCTGGAGATTAAAGAACATCCTACTATAGAATGAACGGGTTAACCAACAAAATAAAGAGGAAATATAAAAGTACATGGAAACCAATGAAAATGAAAACATGGCAGCCCCAAACCTCTGGAATGCAAGAAAGGCAGTCATAAGAGCAAGTATATAGCAATCCAGGCCTTCTTAAAGAAGGAAGAACGGTCTCAAATACACAATGTAACCTTACACCTAAAGGAGCTGGAGAAAGAAGAGCAAATAAAGCCCAAAACCAGCTGAAGAAGGGAAATAATAAATATTAGGGCAGAAATCAATGATATTGATTTAAAAAAAGAAGTAGAACCAATCAACTAATCCGGAAGAGGGTCCTTTGAAAGAATTAACAAAATAGATACACCCCTAGCCAGACTGATCAAAAAGAAAAAGGAAAGGACCCAGATAAATAAAATCATGAATGAAAGAGGAGATATCACAACAAACACCACATAAATACAAACAATAAAGGAGAATACTATGAGCAATTATATGCCAACAAATTGGGCAATCTGGAAGAAATGGAAAAATTCCTAGAAACATATAAACTACCAAAACTGAAACAGGAAGAAAGAGAAAACCTGAACAGACCCATCACCAGGAAAGAAATTGAATCTGTAATCAAAAATCTCCCAACAAAGAGTCCAGGGCCAGATGGCTTTCCAGAGGAATTCTACCCAACATTTAAAGAAGAGTTACCACCTATTCCTTTGAAGGTGTTCCAAAAAATAGAAATGGAAGGAAAACTTTCAAACGAATTCTACAAGGCCAGCATTACCTTGATTCCAAAACTGGACAAAGACCCCACTTAAAAGGAGAACTACAAATCAGTTTCCCTGATGAACATGGTTGCAACAATTCTCAACAAGATACTAGCCAACCAGATCCAAAAACACATTAAAATAATCATTCCCCACAATCAAGTGGGATTGATCCTGGGATGCAAAACTCGTTCAATATCCACAAATTAATCAATGTGGTATATCACATTAATAAAAGAAAGGATAAGAACCACATGATCCTCTCAATAGAGGTTCCTGAAAGCATGTGACAAAATATGGCACCCTTTTTAAATAAAAACTTTCAAGAAAGCAGGGATAGAAGGATCATACCTCAAGATCATAAAGGTCACACTGCTAATATCATCTTCAATGGGGAAAAATGAGAGCTTTCTCCCCTAAAATCATGAACTCCACAAGGATGTCCATTCTCATCACTGTTATTACAGATGGTTGGAATTCCTACCCTCAGCAGTCAGACAACAACAAAAAAAAATTAAAGGGATCCAAATCGGCAAAGAGGAAGCCAAAATTTCACTCTTTGTAGACACCATGGTAATCTATGTGGAAAACCCAAAAGACTCCATCAAAAAACTGTTAGAACTTATACATGAATTCAGCAAGGTTGAAGGATATAAAATCAATGTACAGAAATCAGTTGCATTGCTATACACCAAAAATGAAGCAGCAGAAAGCGAAATCAAGGACTTGATCCCACTTAAATTTGCACCAAAAAAGAAAAATACCTAGGGATAAACCTAACCAAAGGGGTGAAAAATTGATACACTGAAAACTACAGAAAACTTAGGAAAGAAACTGAAGAAGACACAAGAAAATGGAAAAACATCCCATGGAGTGGAAGAACAATTTAACAGTTGTTAAAATGTCAATAATACTCAAAGCAATCTACACATTCAGTGCAATCCTTATCAAAGTAACACCAGCATTCTTCACAGAGCTAGAACAAACAATCATAAAATTTGTATGGAACCAGAAAAGACTCTGAATAGCCAAAGAAATCTTGAAAAAGAAAACCAAAGCTAGAGGCATCACAATTCTGGATTTCTAGCTGCATTACAAAGCTGTAATCATCAAGACACTATGGTACTGGCACAAGAACAGAATAGAGAATGGAACAGATTAGAGAACCCAGAAAGGGACCCACAAACGTATGGCCAACTAATCTTTGACAAAGCAGGAAAGAATATCCAATGGAATAAAGACAGTCTCTTCAGCAAGTGGTGTTGGGAAAACTGGACAGTGACATGCAGAAGAATGAACCTGCACCACTTTCTTACACCATACACAGAAATCAACTCAAAATGCATGAAAGACCTAATGTAAGACAGGAAGCCATCAAAATCCTCAAGGGGAAAGCAGGCAAAAACCTCTTTGATCTTGGCCGCAGCAACTTCTTACTCAACACGTCTCTGGAGGCAAGGGAAACAAAAGCAAAAACAAACTATTGGGACATCATCAAGGTAAACAGTTTTGAACGACGAGGGAAACAAACAATCAGCAAAACTAAAAGGCAACTGACAGAATGGTAAAAGATACTTACAAAAGACATATCACATAAAAAGATGAGTATCCAACACCTATAAAAAACTTATAAAGTGCAACACCTAAGAAACAAATAATGCAATGAAGAAATGGGCAAAAGACAGGAATAGACGCTTTTGTAAAGAAGATATCCAGATGGCTAACCGAAAGAAAAAAAGATGCTCAACATTACTCATCATCAGAGAAATACAAATCCAAACCACAAGGAGATACCACCTCACACCTGTCAGAATGGCTAAAATTAACAACTCAGGCAATAAATGATGTTGGTGAGCATGCATAGAAAAGGAACCCTTTTGCACTGGTGGTGGAAATGCAAACTGGTGCACCCACTCTGGAAAACAGTATGAAGGATCCTAAAAAAAAAAAAAATTAAAAACAGAACCACCGTACGACGCAGCAATTGTACTACTAGGTATTTATCCAAAGGCTACAGGACTGCTAATTCAAAGGGTCACCAGCACCTCAATGTTCATAGCAGTATTACCAACAATAGGCAAAGTATGAAAAGATCCCAAATATCCACCAACTGATGAATGGATAAAGAAGATCTGAGCATTCACTGTGCGTGCCAGGCCCTGGACTCAAAGATTTACATGTTTTATTATTTCATTTAATCCCCTTCAAACCTCAGATCATGTAACCATCCATCTTACGGAGCAGAAATGGAGGCTCCCAGACTCCAAGTAATTGCCTGCCGTAGGGGTTAATAAAAGGATGGAGCTGGAACTCAAATTCACGTGTATCTGACAAGAGACATCATGCTTCCAATGTTAGGCTGTGCTGCCTGCCTCCTAGAGAGGAGAACGGAGGATGCATACCAGTTAGGATGGGCTAGATGTTATTGTGGGTAACAAATGGCCCCGAAGTCTTAATGGCTTATAATAACGGAAGTCTCTTTCTTGCTCAAGCCACATGTCCACCATGGTCCTCCTGGGACCAGGACAAAAGAGCACCCACCATAGGTAAATACCAGGTGCCATAAGAGATGGACAGAGAGGTGGCCAGACACAGTTGTTCCCAACTGTTGTGTTCGAGGTGGCACACTTCGCTCCCACTCACGTTTCACTGGTCGGAGCACATCACAGGACTGCATCCAGCTTACCAGGTCACAGGACAATGTGACATTCTTTGTGGAGCCTAGTGAGGCCACCACATGGTACCAACCTGTCTGGGGGACTGGGCAGGGACAAAGGCGACGCACGGGTCATTGGTAGGAAATGACAGCAGGACTCATTCGGGATGGGTTTGCTTCATCCTCAACCAGGTGAAATTTGTCCCAGAGTTGCCCAAAAACATTACTGGTAAGATTAAAGAAGTGAACTTTGGAAAAAGGAGTTTGATCACATGTAATCAGAAAAACACCCAGAAACCACTCTGTGATCTTGACCAAATTCCTGACTGCCTCAGTTTCCCCACTATGGGGAGGATGAGGACGGAGGGTTGGGCATTGTTTTGTAAGAGCATCAGGAGTGCCCACGGTCCAGCATTTCTGTTCTTTTAAATTAATATCAGTTATTCTCCTTCCTCCAAATCCCTGGGTGAGTGCTCCGAATGTGGCCTGCGTAAGAAAACACTGACCTCGGCCTCCAAGGTGACCTCGTGTTGTGCTTTTATCCTGACAATGAACTGGCCCTAAATGCTGTCCCTCCATCATTCTCCCCAAGTCCCATCAGAGAAGATTCCAGGGCTAGATTCTCCCTCCTGGTTCCAGGGGCCCTGGGTGACTCCTTATGCCCATTCAACAGCTAGGACACAGAGGTCATGGGGGACACTCCTGTGGCCCCAGGTGCCCATCCCTGTCTGGCTTGCCCATGCCCTGCTGGAGGGTGATGCCAGGGCAAGAGACAGTGAGGTGGCTGGGGCAGGGGGTAAGGGCCGAGGGCAGCCCAGCGTGGTGATTCCCCTTGCTTGCAAGACCATGGCTCATTGCTCCATCCACCATCCCAGGGATCAGCTGCCCCTGCTGCCTCTGGATCCTGCTGCTGCTGCTTCCCGGCCCCAGCCTGTACCAGCACAGGTGAGTGAGGGATGTGCCCTTTGGGGACTCACAAGTCCTGTAGGGCTCCTCCAGCTCTTTCCTGGGGTGCCGAATCCTGCATTCCTTCCATGGGGCCCAGGAACTCTGTTTCCCTGGGCCTCCCTAGGGGCCCCGGCTCACTCACCTCTCCCAGGGCCCAGGAAGCCCTTATCCTCACCAGGGTCTAGGAGCCCTCCCCATACTTAATAAGCCCTCCTTCCACCTGGAGCCCTCCCAGCCGCTGGCCTGTGGTTCTGTGAGTTGACCTTTCACTCCATCCATCCTTGGGGACTGAGATGGCAACACAAGGCGGGGACACTGGAGGACAGGAGAAAAATGGACAGAGGGAGCTGAGCCTCAGGTTGAGGGCAGCCCAGATTGTCTCCTGCTCACCCACCCCAGGAGTCATCCTTGAAGGGTCTCCTCTGCAGCCGCTCATTCCTAGGGGTATAGACATACACACTCACAGAAAGAAACAGACACCATAAGCACAGAGACACACGGGCATGGAATCACCTGCAGCCTCATCTGGGTACTCGGGTATGGGACTCATGGACAGGCTCACACACAGACCCATGCTGCAGACATAGTCAGTGACACCCTGAGGGGAGCACACTCACCCACACAGACACACACACGCAGGGCCACGTGTAACAACCCCATAAAGCAAACTCTGCACATGCTAAACACACACACACAGAAAACACACACACACAGGTATGATCAAGAACACCCAAAGGGGCCTCACATGCACAACCAATACACACACAGACATGAAACACAGATACACACACTCCCACCACAGGGACCCGTGTCCCTGGAAGATAAAGATGATACAGTCACAGACACAGAGGTCTGCACAGCAGATACATACTCATTCAGAGACAGACACAGATACACATACATACAAATAAATCCAAGTGAAAAACATGAAAACAACCAAATAACAAGAAACTCATGTCCACAGTCAATAGACTCACAGAAACAGAACTCACACGAACAGGTGCATAACGTAAATTTAGACACACACACACGCACACTCCACATAACTCTGGCACTCCACTGGAGGCCAGCACAGGCAGACAGAATACACAGACCCTGGCATGACCTATCCCTCCTAAGTTGTCATGGAAGGGGGTGTTTTCCTGGTTCCAACCCGGTGCTGGGCACCCCGTGTCAGTGGCTTATGGAAGGTTGTGTCCATGCCTGGATTCCAGGGAGTGGCCAGGGTAGTGTGGCCATGGGGACAGGAGCACAGAGTAGGGACAGGGTACACTTAGCGTGGGGGTGTTGCATGGGGCCAGATCAAGTGAGGGAGACAGGTGAGCCTCCCCAGGACCCTTCCACCTGTTTCTGTACCACCTGGGGTGCGGTGGTACCCGCATAGACCCCTAAAGACTCCTATACATCCTCAGTACCTCTGATGCCTTCTCCTACCCTTGCTGTCAAGGAGCAAAGAGCACCCCCTTGGACTTAACACCTCCCACCTCAGATTTCCAGCCACAGCCCCAGGTAAAAATTGACAATGGGGAACAAACTGAATGACTATTTAGTGGCCCCAGGTGAAATATTCATGGTATTTAAACTACATTTGTTGGCTTCATGAAAATGGGCGTGTCTTTGGAGTTGTCACCATCAAATATAAAACTTTTATTCTACCAAGGTGTGCAGAAAGTCAAATAAGCTTGTGTTATTTCTGTGGCAATTTGTTAGCAAAAAGAGGACTTAAAATGATTCTGAATTTTGTCTGTCTCAAAGTTTTCCTGGATAACTGTTAAGATAGCTTTCAAAGTCTTTAACTTGAAAGTTTTGGTTAAATGATAAATACAACTGAATCCTTTGGCCATCTAGGCCTTTTGCAAATAGGACTGAGTGCTGTAGCATTGATTATGGAATGTAGATTTGTACTTTTGGCTTCTTATTACAGAGAAGCTGAGGATATTTGGGTCTGTTGGAAATATGCTTTGTGCTTTATTAAAAGACTGTACTATGGAAAAACATGTTTTTTAATTATAAAATGTAGTTTTATGAATTTTAGATCTAGAAGAACTCTGGTATAAGAGTTCTCAAGTGGTTACTTCTTAGTTTTCGCTGGAGACTAAGGTTTCTAAGAGTTAAAATTCTTCTGATAAATGTAAATAAGACTGATGGAAATAAGGAAAGTAACTCTGCATGTAAAAAAACGAAGAGATGTGTAAGGAAGATGTGATGAATGGGAATACGTTTTTGTTGAGGTAAAAGAAAGTAATTTTCTCCTAAAATGAGATTGGTTGTTTGGAAAGAAATGGTTTGGGATTAAATCTGAGTGCGAAAGAAAGTTGTAGAAAGTTTGTGAAGGGTAGTCTTTGGACAATAATTTTATATGTCATCAGCACAGACTAACCTTGAAATGAATGCACTTTCTTCATTTCGTATTTGAGAGAGACAGTATGTGCACACATGGGGGAGGGGCAGAGAGAGAGAGAATCTCAAGCAAGCTCCACGCTTAGCGCACAGCCTGACTCGGGGTTTGATCCCATGACCTGAGCCAAAATCAAGAGTGGGATGCTCAAGCAACTGCGCTCTGCAGGCACCCCAAAATGAACGGATTCTAGAGGTACACAGTTAGAAGATTACAATTCTTCTTTCTCTCTGCTAAAAGAAGACAACGTTTTCTTGGATTGCTATTTTGCACTTGGTAAGAAAACATAAATCTTGTTTTCTCTTTTGTTTTGCTTGCCCAGAAAACCAAAGGTTCCCTGTTTTGCCTTTAGCAGGTCTTTGGTATGTTAAGAAAGTTAAAACTTCACAATGTTAAAGGAGCAAAGTTTTACTAACAAGTATAGTACCCTATCTATTGGCCTTTGGAATCTCTTGTCACCTTGGTTAAATAAATAAGTTTTAAGTTTTATAATGATCCATAATCCTATTTAGGCATGAACATTAAAACTTTCCCAAGATTTAAATAGTAAATGAAGTCTTTTTTGACCAACTAGGCTTGTTTATTTGGTATGTTAAGATACTTGGAATGCACAAATAATGATAAACTTAAGCTTGTATTGCTTGGGTCACTGCTACAATGGTTCATATAGGGAGAAAGAGAGATAGAGACAGATATAGATATGAAATTCCTGAAGTTTTAATATCACTTGATATTCTGATTATCGAAGTGTTCTGTGTCACAGAAATAACTGAATATTCTTGTCAGCTGTATTATGGTCTTTTGTCATTTGCAAAATGTGTTTCATCTTCAAGCAAATTCATGCAAAGGACTTATTTTTAAACAAATGCAGGTTTTTGATATCTTTAAAATCATAAAACTGGGATACCTGAGTGACTCAGTTAAGCATCAGACTCTTGATTTTGGCTCAGGTCACCATCTCACGGTTTATGAGACTGAGCCCCTTGTCGGGCTCTACACTGACAGTGTGGAGCCTGCTTGGGATTCTCCTTCTCCCTCTCCCTTCCCCACTCATGCTGCCTCTGTCTCTCTCAAACAAATAAATAAACTTAAAAAAATCATAAAGCCAAAATGGGTAAGAATTTCCAGAACTAACGAAAGCTACATTCAAAGTGAGCAAGAATTAGTAACATGGAACTAAATGAACTGAAGAAAATGATTACAATTTTCGTGACTCTTGTTTGAAATGTTACTTGTTCTCTGATGTTTGCTCTGCCAGATTAAGGAAACTCTCTTAACATGAGTCTCTATGACTTACAGAAACATGGTAAAACATTCATTTGTGAACAAATTGATGCATCTAACTTTCCTCCCTACCTCAGCCCTCTGAAATTCAAAAGTTCTTTCTTACAAGGTAATTACAGTTGTTTTCCTAAGCTCACTAAGAATCTGTTCTTGTAACAGGACACTATTGAAAGTATTGGTTATTTTACCAAAGCTTTGACTGGAATGTCATATTTCAGAGGGACATACATCGACTCAGATATGACTATACAGCTTTAAGGAACTGAGGTTGCCTTTATGAAACATAAAGCCAGGGGACACCTGGATGGCACAGTCAGTTAAGCGTCTGACTTCAGCTCAGGTCCTGACCTCATAGTTCGTGAGTTCGAGCCCCGTATCAGACTCTGCACTGATAGCACAAAGCCTGCTAAGATCCTTTGTCGCCCTCTCTCTGACCCTCCCCCACACATCCCCCTCTCTCTTTCTCTCTCCAAAATAAACACACATTTAAAGAAATGAAAAGTAAGCCAGGAAAGCCCTTTGGAACTGTTGGCCTGATACCTTGCTTACAGGTTTCCCAGCAGCCTTACCAGGAGAGTCAGGAATATCACTTCCTGGAAGGTACAGGGACCTCAGGATATTTGGGGGACCTTGAGAAGAGGAATTCACCCACACCTACAGGTATTGCAGGCATGTCTGATGGCAAATATTTGGCTTGGCTTCTGGCCTGGCTCGGACAAGTTTTCTCCCACTTGCCCGTGATTCCTCATAATTAGGATATTGTTGAAGTTAGACATCAAACAAAGAGGGCTTCTTGATGGTTTGATCCCTTAGCCATATATGCCCCAGGGGCCACCTCTATTGATATAAAATTACAAATAGAGGCTTTAGTCAAGCATAAACTAGTCATCTTTAAACAGACCCAGCTCAGTTTAAAAAGTGACCCTCCAAAATCGAATGGCCGTTGATATCCCAACCGCAGCCCAAGGAGGCACCTATGCTTCATTAAAGCAGAGTGCTATATATGCACTCCAGGTTATCCAGAAATATTACTCCAGAATTATGGCAGGGTTACCAACTGACATGTATACTCAAATTAAGGCTATACGAAAATACTTCCCTCTCTTTAAAAGACTGGTTAAGGGGCGCCTGGGTGGCTCAGTCGGTTGAGCGTCCGACTTCAGCTCAGGTCACGATCTCGCGGTCCGTGAGTTCGAGCCCCGCGTCGGGCTCTGGGCTGATGGCTCAGAGCCTGGAGCCTGCTTCCATTCTGTGTCTCCCCCTCTCTCTGCCCCTCCCCCGTTCATGCTCTGTCTCTCTCTGTCTCAAAAATAAATAAAAACGTAAAAAAAAAAATTTAAAAGACTGGTTAAGCCCTGCTTCTCAGGACGACTGTGGTCAACTATAAAGGGTCTCTTTGTTGGACTTCTCATTCTTTTAGCCATACTAATGCTCATATGTTGCCTTTTCCAAAGTTTCTCTGCTTGGTGCCAAGACTCCATCACTACAATAACTTCAGGTTGACAAATGGTCCTTACCACCACAGACATACTTCTTTGGGATCCACATTGGAATCAGCTGCCTCCACTTTTCCTAAATACCCTATACATTCCTGACCATGACTTAGGGACATCTCTACATCTCTATTCAGCAAGAAGAAGTTACAGAAGATGAGGCCTTCCCCCTGCCTTCAACAACCTTAAAGATTTAAGGTTCAGAATTGTTCACGGGGCGGCAGGGGGCGAGGTGCCTGGGTCTCTCAGTCAGTTAAGACTCTGACTCTTGATTTCAGCTGAGGTCATGATCTCATGGCTCGTGAGTTCAACCCCACATTGGGCTCAGCAATATGAGAGTGGATGCTGCTTGGGATTCTCTCTCTCCCTCCCTCTCTGCCCCTCCCCTGCTCACTCTATGTTTCTCTCAAAGTAAAGAAACTTAAAAAATTATTCATGGGGGAAATGAGGAGGAGCACAAAGGCAAGAGAATCATAGTCAAGATTAAATTTTCTCACAATCTGCAGCCCACTGAAAAATCCCTGAGACATGCAGAGTGTGACCCTGCTCAAGGCACTAATGGCACTAAATATTGATGATTTGCTAGAGACTGAAAGCAACCCTGTCTTCACAACAGCCAGACCTCCAGGATCCCATGAGTCTTCTATAACATGCACAAATCCCTTTAGAGATAGGTTACGTCTAGCCTCTCCACCCCCAAACTTAAAAGTATACAGTTAATTGCTCCTCACTTTCCCAGTGCAGCTCTTCCTTCCAACCTGTCCTGTACCCATGCTGAAATGAAAACACCTCTTCGCACCATAAAACGTAACAAGAATTCATTCTTGACCATTGGGCTTGATGATCCTGCGTCCCCCGTAGTTGGTGATGTTAATGTGCACAGGTGCTCAGTACATGGCTCTCTCTTGTCCTCACCACAGTTATGGACACAGGCATGTACATGGAAGGACACCATTTTACTGAAGCAAACCGGTCTAGGTCACACAGCTGGTAAGCAGCACAGCTGGATCTCAAACTCTAGGCTCCTGGTCCTGCCCCGAGGGGCCACAAAGGGCTCCCCAGATGGGAAGCTGACACTGGCTTTGGCGACACTTCCTCGCCTCCATGAATCATCTCACCTTTTCAAGGCCCCCAATCTCTGTTCACTGCTGCCTCTTTCCCTGCTCCCTGCTCCAGTTATAACCGGGGTGACCCTGGCCACCTGCTAGGCCCTCCCCGCCCAGAACACCTGGGGCCTTCAACCATCTAGGTGTTGTCCCAGGGCTCCCAGGAGAGAAGCTAATGAACTATTTCTCTTAAAATGCTCTCCTCCCTGTGCTGATTCATAGGGGCACATGTATAGCAGTACTTTCAATAATAATTTCAACAAATTATGGAAAGAGCCTAAATGTCCATCAACTGATGAATAAAGAAGATATGGTGTATATATACAATGGAATACTAGTTGGCAATGACAAAGAATAAAATCCTGCCATTTGTAACAATGTGGATGGAACTGGAGTACTATGCCAAGTGAAATAAGTCAGTCAGAAAAAGACAGATATCAAACGTTTTCACTCATATGTGGAACTTGAGAAACTTAATGGAGGACCATGGGGGGAGGGAAGGGGAAAATGTAGGCAAAGTATAAGGCAAATGTAGGCAAATGTAGGCAAATGAAGGCAAAGTATAAGAGACTCTTGAATGCAGAGAACTGAGGGTTGATGCGGGGGTGGGGGGGAAGTGAGTGATGGGCATCGAGGAGGGCACTTGTTGGGATGAGCACTGGGTGTTGTATGTAAACGATGAATCACGGAATCTGCCCCCCAAACAAAGAGCACACTCTATACACTGTATGTTCGCTAACTTGACAATAATTTCAAAAACAAAAGAGTCAACTACGAATATCAGCAGCCAGACAGTTGCCAGATGTTTCAAGAATACCCACGAGGGAGGATGTTTACATTCATGCCAGTATGGCTTGTCTTTTGTGTGTTCGATACCTATGATCATTGTGCTGACAGCCCCTGCTCTCTTTTAGACAGTGGCCACTCAAAGACATGTACATTTCCCACCAGCACGCATTTTAGTGACCTCACTTCTGACAGCTGAAGAAACAAATGTTACACATTTTGGAGGCTACTTTCTAGAGTGGTTCATTTGCACAAAATTAAAGCTTCGTATATGAATTCGTGTGAATTGCACTGTGGGTGTATTTGCTCCTACAGTGCTGGTTAGTCTAGTTTTTGTAAAATGATATGTGTTCTTTTGGGGACCATATCCAGGACTTTAGCATTCTTTTAGAAATAATTTTCATAGTTCTTATTGATTGATTTAGGTGCAATACTGTGAAATAGGAATGTGAATTCCTTTCATTGGCTACTTGGAGCTGTGTATTCAAGGAACTTAAAATCTCCTAGATGTCATCAGCATAGAGAAGATCGCCTGATTAGGCAAATCTTTATTTACTTCAGAAATCTGACACTTCGAGCTGTGATTCAGAATCAAAGTAAACATTGAACAAAAACCTCAATGTTTTTAGAAAGTGAACTAGAAGTATATTTTGGGGGGAGTAATAATCCCATGTTTATAATAGTAACTACTCCTCTCTCTCAGTTATGTCCCTATCTGTAAACATCTATCCATATAACATTATCAGTTGTATCTCTAGTACATTTTTTATTGTTACTTACTCCCATTAACCATAAATTTTGGGCATATTTTTGGAGATATTCCAAAGTTTCTGTAGATACTTTACGAATGTACAACAGAAGTCATTGACTTCTTATTCTATGTTTAATATTATTGATTTTTCTATTTTAACCTGGTTTATAAATTCTTAAGTTATGTTAACTACTTGAAAAATATTAGAATGTGCCCGCTTGCCTACCTTCCTATCTTCCTTCCATCCTTCATCCTTCCTTTTTTCTTTATTTCAGGATTTAAAAATAATCCCAGTTCTAAACTTCAATGTGGAACCTGGGTTTAAAAAGACAAAGTCAGGGAAATGATGATTTAGTGCATTTTTTAAAAAATGTCTGCATTATCAATTTTCAATATTGAATAGGGTGAATGTTCATTTAAGAAAATGTAAATCGATTTGGGGGTCAAAAATAAGCTATATACATTGTGCGTTTTAACGGAAATGTTTGTGAAGTATCATGACTTAAATACGGAATTCTAATTTTTTCCTGTTTTTTAATCCTGTGAATTCATTATGCAAAATTAAATGATTATTGTAATTTCATTGGAGTATTATTTTAGTATTTATCATGAACACTGGGTTTTTTACTAACAATATGTTTTGACAGCAAACTTAATTTTGTTTCTTCCTCTCTTAGAACCTCAAGAATATCAAGGTAAGAATTGAAGCTTTAGTTTTCTTTGTAATATTTTCTCAGTGCTGGTGTTTGATGTGGGTTTTTTTAATGTTTGTTTCTTTTTGAGCAAGAGAGACAAAGTGCGAGTGGGGGAGGGACAGAAAGAGGGAGACACAGACTCCCAAGGTGGGCTCCAGGCTCCCAGCTGTCACCACAGAGCCCGATGTGAGGGTAGAACCCACAAAACATGGGATCATGGCCTGACCCAGAGCTGGACACTCAACCAACTGAGCCACCCAGGCACTCCTTGATGTGCATTTTAATTCAACTAGGGATACATATGGTGACTTCTGATGTCTAATTGGCATGTTAACTCTTGAAAATCTTTCTCTTCCCTGTTTGGGCCTAAGTGACAATGTGGAGGGGAGTTGCCATCCCTTAAGATAAGAGATCACGAGGAGGAACACATCACCAGAGTAGAGGGAATGAAATGAGTGTAATTTTACATAGAAATGGTTAGGAAACACGTGATGATCTGAGCCTGAGGTGTGGAGTGAGCACTTTGCCATGAGCCGGCTCTTGCTGAAATGTGAAGATAAGAAAACCCTTTTTGAGTCTATCAAGAAGCCTAAGCTTAGAGAAGAAGCCAGATATTGCCAGGCAGGGTGTGTGTCACAAGAGAGGTTTAAAACAAGGTTTTGAGTCTGAGGTGCAGGGAGCCGTCCATGCCAGGGGAGAATGAGAAGTGAATGTGACACAAATGGGGGAAATGTACTCTGCATGGGCTCCATAGACTGTGGTGATGCTGTGGCGCTGTCTGTTGAGAGCCAGGGTGGCTGCCTGACACTTAACTAGCCCGCAAAGGCTGGTGTTCATCCCTTTGAATGCAGTGGTGGTGGTGGGGAGAAGAGTGATCTCAGGGCATGAGAGCTCTCACAGTGGGCCGGCCAATAGAAGTTTGCACTCTGTGGTCAGATGAGAGAATCAATCCCTGTTGGAGGAGTCTGTTCTAGAGCTTATGTGTGCTATCCATCTGTAATTATTGGGTGCTTCATGTGTGTTGAATAATATTCCTTTAAGGTTGGAGGGTAATATTCGCATGTCGGGATGAAAAACGTTTGTCTTCTAGGAATTGCCATTAATCCAGATCCTTCAGCCACTAAGCGTAAAGCTGAGATGGTACCCGTATGTTTGATTCCAAAGACCTTGTCCTCCAGGGCCCCTGGCCTAGGGTTCATGAAAGGCAATCTGTGAGCAGCAGGAAGTCATCCAAGGCCTTTGAGTAGTCAACCAGTCAGCAGCAGTTTGAGTTTTCCTTGTGTGGAATTCCAGATAGCACCTGGGGGTGTGAGTGGCTCAAATCGAGACTAAATGATGTTTTTTTTGTTTTTGTTTGTTCCTTTATTTTCTGGGACCTCTCTGTGTACCTTAATACTTGGAGGAGAGAAACGTAAGTTGATAGGATTTGATTTTTCTGTTTCAACTCTGGTGGTGACTATTTAAAGGGACTGAGTTTTCCAAGAAGGGTGCTTCCAGATGAGAGAGAAATTAGCAGAAGATATTTTATTGCATTTCTCCATTTTGGACAATATTTTAAATAGGAATCGCATTGAAATAGGCTTTCTTCGGTTTAAAATGCTGCTGAAACTTGATTTCTTCAGACACACGGGAAAGCTAAAATGTTAGTTACACCCACCTGTCAGATCATGTGTCTGTGCCGCTAAAACACTGGGATTATTCGATAGAACTGGTTTGGTAACAACCTCAGAAATTGTTTTTATCTCCTTTTAGTTAGTTTACAGCAAACAACCACGAAGATCAATAATTTTAAGAAAGAAAACAAAGAACTTGCTGAAGATATATCCACTTGGGAACAGAAGGCAGCATTGCCCTTTCAAATATTTTGTGTGATTTCATTTTGGTTACTTCCACTCTGGTAGAGCATCCTACTGACCTATTTCATGTGTTCTATAAACAGTCCCAATTGAAGACAAGCTTCACAAATGTAAAGAGCTACCTCTCTATTTGTGAAAGGAGTCACACATTAGAAGACAGGTTTATCTATCATTATGCTTTTTTTTTTTGAATTCTGATTCCTTTTTCATGTTTTATAAAACAATGAATTAAAGAAACGTCTTCAGGAAACTAAGAACGGAAGTTTCTCTCTGATGAAGCTCTTAAATGGAAGGTAAGAATCCCTTCTTTGCCTAGATTGCATTCTAAAAACACAAGTAAAATAATGAATTATTATTACTCATTCAACATGGTTTGTTAAAGGAGAACATCAAAAAAGTTGAGCACTTTAATGAAATTTTAAAAGACACCCTTCAAAGTGTACATGCTGCCTTGCTATCTCAGAGAGAGAGAGGAATGTGAAGAATCAGGAAGTGCTAAGACTTGGCTGCTGAGTTTTACTGTAATTTGGCTTTGGAGAGTTTTTGTTCATTGGGTGAGGTGAGCACAGCTATTAGCTTGCCATTTACCACAGTAGAGAGCGGGCCTCTGGGAGTCCAACCTCCTGCCCAGGGACCTGGAATTTCACCACGACCACCATGATGACTTTTGCCATTTCAAGGACTAGAACTTATCTTTTGTGTTCACAACTAATTATCACATCATTCAGCTCTGCCCTCCAAGATATATAGAAAACTCTCAAAGATAATTGAGAGATAAAGGGCAACAGCTAAAATGTATAGTCCCTTCCTTTTTTTAAAAAAATTATTTTTAAATTATTCTTTATTATTATTATTATTATTATTATTATTATTATTTTAGTGAGAGAGGGCATGCAAGTGGGGGAGAGAGGCAGAGGGAAACAGAGAGAATCTTAAGCAGGATCCACACTCAGCGTGAAGCCCAACACAGGGCTAGATCCCATGATCCTGGAATCATGACCTGACCCGAAATCAAGAGTCTGACACTCAACTGACTGAACCACCCAGGTGCCTCATAGTCTCTTCATTTTGTAATGCTGAACAGTGAATTTTCAACATGAATGGGGAAAAAGTGTGTGTGTGTGTGTGTGTGTGTGTGTGTGTGTGTGTGTGTGTATGCACACACACACATATACAGATGTATATAAATATATATATTCCAACAAGAAAACCATTTATAAGCTATCTGACATGAACTATTTCCACCATCTTTATCTTCTCCTAGTGATATTTATGCCTCAAGGTCTTTGTTTATTGCAATGCACAATCCTGTTGTGTTAGGTGCACTCAAATTTTTGTGCGATCATTACTTATGGAAAGTGTTTTTCTCTTATCTGTCTTACTTAAAAACGCAAGATGAAAATGGTGAATTCGAGCATGTAGAGTTGAGAGTCTTGAGGTCCAATAACTGTCAACTGGAAAGTATGCTGTCTGTTGCGGAGAAATCCCCATATTGGTGACAATGACTTTGCATTGGAAAGGGAAAGAGTGCCTTCCTGCCTTCACGGTTCTTGCCCTTTTCCTATCTCACCAAAAACAAGTCTCAGGTCATGTGCACACTTAGAAAGCAAATCCATGTTTGCACAGAAAATAAAAAGGCCCTGGAAGACAAGTGTAATGCACTGAGGTCTGTGAAAGCAACCAAAGAAGAAAAAGTCAAACAGCTGAAGGACAAAGCAGGCATCCTTGAAGAATTCTATGAAGAAAGAAAAGTGGCTATAGAAGAGTGAAATGTTCATGTGAGAACTATCACAAGTACTGTTGTATGAATGAATGTGGCAGCCAGTAGAGATAATTAAATTTCTTTTGGAACTGGGTCCAGAGTGTCTTTGCCAAATGCATTCAGAATTGTGCCTGTCCTTCTTACCTTGCTTTCTGTCACCCGCATTTTCCTTTCTGTCCTAAGTGCTTGTCACACATATTGTGTCATGTATTTGGGGTGGAAGAGGGAAGGTATCAGCACTAATAACATTGATATTTGTATCTGCTTGGGATCCATTTCCATTGGCCCATGGGTTTCAGTCCCATCACGTTGTCTTGTCATCCAGGAATTAGGTCATTTTTGTTCAGGACCAGACATGGGTCAAGAATATGTGGGAAAAAATTAATTATCTTGCTGCAGAAACCACAGAAATTTATTTCTGGAAAATTGGTAGGGGTGCCAGTAGTACTGGATCCCTGCATCAGTTCTGCTAGTGAGATTGTTCACAGCAGGCCAATCCGAAGGAAGCTGAGTTAATTCATGTCCCCCGATTTTTTAAGTGTAACTCCTCTGAGTCTTGACCAAAGCCCGCAGCTTCACTAGGGCTCATCTTTGCTGGCCGCCTCTGAACTAAACATGTTTCCTTCTAAGTCTGTGCCCGTAAAGTTGTTCAGCTATTCTGCAGTTCAGTTTTCTGTCCCCAAGTTCATTGATGAGTCCTGGGGAGATTGGTTCCCACTGCCAGGCTGGCTTTGTCCTGGGCTTCCTTCTTCTCCATCCATCTTGGTCACATGTGTCTTCATGGGGTCATTAGAAATTTGGTGCATTCGCTCACATGTTTCCTCCTTTGTACAGTATTTCCTTTTGTTCTCAGGAGGAGATCAGGGCCTTTAGAGTCCCTCATTCACATTGAAAAGGAAATACTTCCTTCACTTCCCTGGAGACTCAGCTTCTGTTAGTCCTTCCCACACCTGGGGTGGAGCCTGCTCTGTCTCACTGGCATCTTGTTTTTATCATTTCTAAGCTCTTTGGGGGAGCACGTACAGCACCCTGGCCACCTTTCTATTTTCAATCCCTTACAACAGAACCACTACATTCCAGCCATTCCAGAAAGCATTTGTTGAAGGACTGCCTGAGATGCCGGAAGGAAATGCATGTGCCTTTCTCTGTCTAGAGGTTTTGTGTCAGTTTCTAGGAGTCTTTCAATTTTGCATGTGACTCTTGAATACATCCAGTACCAAGTTGAAACCCTTTAAAGCAACACCATGAACAAAATAGTCTGAGGGCAACACAGCAAACCAGCCTTTCTAAGCATTTCCCTTTGCTGCCTTCACTGTCAATGAACTGAGTCTTGTTCAAGTAGATTGGCTCCATGAAGTTGATAGTTTTCCATCTGAAATCTGTTTCCTGGAGATAAACCCAGACTGTGTGACAGTTCATATCAGGTTCATATCAGGCTCTACTTAGAGCAGAGATGTTGCTGCTCTAAGATTGGCCTTTTCCTCCACCAGGATATGTGAAGGTGGACGCAGGGGTTGTACTCCTGACTCTAGCGATGTCTGGGAGTGAGCTGCAATGTTGGGGAAGCCATATCCTGGAAGGTCGTCTTTCAGCGTGATTGTCTGTGTCAGGGTACAACTTCTGGACTGAGAATCAGGGCTCCCCACGGAGGTGTGAGACTAGTGATGATCCCTTGCTTCATCCTAATGGGTATGGGTGGTCAGACAAGGTTTTTGACACTGAACTGAAATGAGCCTTCACCATCTCAAACCAAAGTCCAGCTCTGGGAAGGCACAAAGTGCAATGTTATTTGATGACTTTATGATGAAGGAGAGGAAACAGGTCTGAGAGCAGAGACATGGCAGCAGACAGAGGTTGAATTTTCTTTAACTTAAATGGGGTGTTCAGTTCATTTCTCTGACTGTGTTGTCAGTCTGTGCATTTACGGGAGAGGTGGGGAAAGGGATATTTGTATCTAGGCCTACAAGAGTGCTGGGAGGTAAAAAGGCAGAATTTGTGGACCTTGGCTCCTGGACAGTGTATAGGTCTTTCCCATCTTAGGAAGCTGAAAATGACACAGTGTGAACTGGCGGCAAAGAAGAATCAGCTGGCAGCTGCAGGGGAAATGTGAAAATAGCCATGAAAGAAATAAACAAGTACAAGTGAGTTCAGCTACTAATTACCAGCAGCTCATGAAACCTCTCTTCATTTTTTTGTTTTTAACCTTATTACAAAGTTAAAAGTCTATGTTTAGACTCAACATAGTAATATAAACAAAAATGCAGAGCACATATGCATAGAGTATTAACAGATAAAAAAGGTAAGATTTAGAAAGAACAAAACAACTAACTTCATCAACATTTCCAGATTTCAAGCAATGGCCAGACTGTGTGGAAACTTCATCCATGCCAACGTTCCTGGGGGGTGGTGTCAAGTATCATAATCTGTAGGAAAGCAGTGTGTCTTAGAATGAATCATACCATCAACATGGTAGTGCCATTTCATGGCCCTGGTCTTTGCAACCCTAGGAAACGTGGTGAAGATCTAAGTGAAAGGACGAAAGAGCTTTATGATGAAAGACACTTGTCACATGATCAATTAGGGCACAACTGAAAGTGGGAAGGAATTATGTGAACTCTGACCCTACAGTCATGGAATGAGTTAGGAAAGGATGGAACAACAGTTTTGATCCTATTGTACATTTACAATCATGTGGAAAGTGTTTCATGTGTAAAATTGTATTAGGGGACAGATAGGAGGATGATGACAACATGGGCAGATTATTGAAAATCATACCCAATATTGGGCCTTATCTGACAAAAGCAACTATAACTCACAGGCAACAAAATGGACAAAGACAAGAACAGCTGCAGCAGGCAGAACTCACCTTCAGACACCAGGTAACCTGAGCTCTGCCTGACATATGGAACCCTTAGTACCTCATGTGGGTGAATGTAGTCGCCCTTGGAATTCCTAAATATGGACTTTTCATTGTTGCTTTTTCAGATCACAGTTCATGAGAAGAATGCTCAGGACAACTGGGTAAGTGTTTCCTTTTTTCCTCCTCTCCCTCTTTGGTGCACAGTCTGGCACGACTGAAGGGGGATGTGTTTTTCTCCCCCAGATCAAGCCTCGGATCTGGGAGAGGGAAATGGCAGAGCAGAGCCGGGAGGTCGCCCGCTTGAAACACAGGTGTGGGAGCGTGACATGAGTTTTTATGGGTGTTTTGAGGGATGACAGCTGTGCTATTTAGTGTCTAGTCAGAGGACGTGGCATTGCAATTCTTACAGAAGTCCATTCTTTTTCTGTATCCAAGACTGGATGGGATGGAAGGAAAGAGGCTGCTTGAGCGATACAGGAGATGGAGACCAATGCCTGGAAGTCCAGAGACACAGAACCCTCCAAGGAGAGGTAAGGAGCACGTGGTGATGTGCAGCAGCCTGATTTCTGCAGTAAAGCCTTTTCCTGTGGTGATGATCGTGTGTCCTGGACAGAACCACAATTACTACCTAAGGATAGCAGGTGTTCTAAAGGGGTGACAGGAGGGTGTTCTCCTCTGATGACCCAGGCAGCAGAGCACCTGTCCCTGTGACTGGTGGAGCTCAGGCCCCTCCCCTGAACACAGACCCTCCCACCTCCTCCAGCATCCCCTAGCTAAAGAGAGGATCCTGGAGGGGATGACGGGACATGGGCCTTAGCTTTCTTCCCACCTTGACACAATGTGAAGGCTTTATTTTAGTTTTATTTCAGGAGTTCATTTCATTACTATTTTTAATGTTGTCATTTTTATTTTATTTTTTCTTGAACCATAGCCCTAAGTTCCTAAATTCAGGCTCCATATAGCTTCGGCCTGTGATGTTATCAGGGCAAGTCTGTGGCCTCACTGCTAAATACCCATCGTTTTCCTTTTCTCATTTGCATATTAGTGTAAGTACATTTCTATTCAGATATAGTTATATAATAACTTTCCATGTAGAAGGCAGCTTATAGATAAGCGAAAAGACTGAACAATCCACCTGGAGCCTGAAGAAACATACCCAGGTTGAGCATTCCCTGATGTTATACCCTAATCAGTATTCTCCATTTACCCTTTTTTTAAGCTCGTTTATTTTGAGAGAGAGAGAGAGAGAGAGAGAGAAGAGAGAGAGAGAGGTGTGTGTGTGTCTGGGAGGAGCAGAGAGAGAGGCGGGGAGAGAGAATCCCAACACTGTCAGGGTGGAGTCGGGTGCAGGGCTCCAACTCACAAGCTGTGAGATCATGACCTGAGCCAAAATCGAGAGTCAGATGATTAACTGACTGAGCCACCCAGGCATCCTCATTTTTATTCTTAATCTGTAATGAAATGGTGATTTCCCATAATGTATACTGAGAAACCTCTGTTTAAGTGATGACTTCTAGATTGCTAGTTGAGCCTGACCTGACCACAGTTATTTGATTAATTATGAAAAACATGAACTAGGGCACGGTGGGGTCTTTATCAAGGTGATGGGATTGTCCCCCTTATCCTTGGGGGTTACCTGAGGCATGTGGGATACCCTCTGCCTCTGGCCAAGGACCTGTGTGTAGGGAACAGTTTAAGATATTGGAGGAATGAGGTGAGGGTTTCTTTTAATTTCACACAGTCCACTAAAGTAGAATAAACCTCTATCCCTTCCGGGGTCCTTAGCAGATCCAGAAACTGATGCAACCTCTGTGAGTTACCAGCTCTGACTGTACAAAGAATGCAGACAAGGACAAGGTAAATCCTGGGACCATTCTCAGTTGTAACACTTTCGGGAAACCCTCATCTGTCTGTACAGCACGCTCTCCTGGCCTAGTCTCATTTTGTGTGTTGTGTTATATGTCTGCTTGTTATTTGTTTTCCAAATGCACACTCTTAACCTAGGAGCCTACAAGCTTCTCTATTTTCAGCCTGTCATCTTTTTGTGGTAAGTTTAGAAGCCCAAAGGGACTTAGAGGCTGAGTACCCTAAAACTTTACCATGTGTTTCTGGAAATAACGAGAGGAGGATGACCCCATATTCCAAACAGAAGTCTCCTGGCCTGGGTCACCCCTTCCAGACCTCAACTCTGTGGGAACAGTGTGGCTGCTGTGTCTTCCTTTCTTGATTCTGGCTAGGACATTAACCTGCTAGAAAGTCTACCGTATTGTTTAAAACTGAAAAATGCAAAACCCCATCATTACTCCAACTTTTTATTTTGTGCCCTGTGCAATTTAAAATTATTTTTTAATATTTATTTATTTCTGAGACAGAGAGGGACAGAGCATGAGTGGGGAAGGAGCAGAGAGAGAGGGAGACAGAGAATCAGAAGCAGGCTCCAGGCTCTAACCTATCAGCACAGAGCCCGACGTGGGGCTTGAACTCACAAACTGTGAGATCATGACCTGAGCTGAAGTCGGTCACTCAAGTGACTGAGCCACCCAGGCATCCCTGTGCCCTGTGCGATTCAGAGTTGTCTTAGACAAAGTCATTATCATCACTCATCACCTTCCCATCTTTGTTGGTAAATGAGTTGTCTGGAATCCTTCCAGCTATACCTTAGGTAAAAATAACCTGAACATTGTGTCCTTCGATTGTGTTCATATGAGCAGTTTCTGGTTGTGTCCCCAGTCACTGTTAGAGCTGATACAGTCTCATGACACATCCCAGGAGTTTTATACCAAAACACTTGCATTAAAGCTGTTATGCGAATTTTTACCTCTTTTGTTTCTGTAGGACTTAATTACTCTGTGTCCTGTAATATGCTTCAAGTCAGAATTCCCTATGAATTAAGATGAACACATCTGAGCTTTGGAGTCATTCACCACAAGTCACTTGTTCCTCACAGAAGACTCCTATTCCCCTGCAAGATCCCAGGCATCCTCCACTCCCCAGAGGTCTCAGAGGCCTTTGACAACACTTCAAGAGGGAAGACTCCTTTCTCAGGGAGAGGAGCAGAGGAGGCAAAGTGAGGGTCCGGCTGCAGAACTTTTCCCCAGGAGTGGCTGTGATTCCATGAGCAGAATATGAGCCATTTATTTGCACTCAATTTGTTGTGTTCCTATTATACCAAAAACAGAGCATCAGGAGTCACTGCAGAGGAGGCATGCAGGGTGAACTGGGACATAGATGCCTGCCTGTCTGGAGAATGCTGCTTCATCACTATGTAATCACTTCTGTTAACCCTCTAGGACAGGACCCTTGCCATTTTACTTCCGCAGACATGGGCAGTGATGTGTGGTGACAGCAGTTCCTCCTCTTGCATCCACCACCCCAAGCTGTAGGTGGTATCCAGTGGCAGGGACAGAGTTTTCAGGTACTGATGCTACTCTCTTGGATCCTGGTGGCAGAGAAGGTGACAGGTGCTGACACGTTCTTCTATGGGTTACAGCTGCTTTGGGTATTGGTTCTCTTGTCTGGCATAGGCATGTAGCTGTCACTTCTGTTCTGCAGGACAGTGTGGATCCATGGGGACTTCCTCCGTTAACTGGAAGATTCTGCAGACAAGGACCCTAGATGCGCCCCCATGGGCTATTCGGCACATCCACCTCCTGAACCTTGGTGGCCCTGGGGCCACCCCGAACCCTCCACCAGCAACACTTGGTAAGATGATCTGAGCGGTATGAGTTGACTTGTAAAGCACACTCATTTTTGTTGGTGTTAGGTCTTTGGCCAAGGTGCTAGGTGGTACCACAGACCATTATGATGCAAGGGGAATGTGTCTGCCGCCATTACCACATTCCTCGTGTTTCATGATCGACATATCATCTTTCTGTCATTACCTCCACTCTGTGTTGGTACAGGTGTCTCTCGTGGAGAAGGAATGGGGCTGTATGCAGAAAAGCAGATATAGCGGTTCAGCAGAAATGCCCTGCCCGCGGCTGGGCTCTGTGAGGCGTGAGGCATGAGGCACAGCCTAATGTATATCCATCTACTCGAGCCCCAGCCATCCATCATTGTTTGATGAGTGATGAAAACATCTGAATCAAGGATTTTACAGGTCTTCGTCAGGGTTTACAGGAAGGGTCTTCCACTTCTTGGGGATCACCTGAGGGATGAGGCACACCCTCTGCATGTGATTTGTGATCTGACTGGAGCAAAGAGTTTAAGTTGTTTCAGGAATGTGGGGAGGGTTTTTTTGTTTTGTTTTGTTTTGTTTTTAATCCCCCAACAGTCTACTCAAATCAGAATAAATGTCCATCCCATCCAGGGCCTTTAGCAGGTCCAGAAGCTGGTGTCACCCCCGTGAGTGATACCAATACTGACTCTACCAAAAGTGCCGAGAAGTACAAGGGAAATGCTCTGGCCATTTTCAGTTCTAAGTCTCTCCTGACACCCGCATCTTTCTGTACAGCACACTCTCCTGCCAATGTCTCTGGTTTCTGTGTCGTATGATATGTCTGCTTGTGTTTTTATTTCCAAACGCACAACCTTTACCCAATAGTCTACGGGCTTCTCTACTGTCCACCTGGCATCTCTTTGTGGTAAGTTTAGAAGTTAAGTGTGCTTAGGGGTGAGGACCTTAGGGCTTTTCGAGTGTGTTCCTGGAAATAAGCCAAGGTGGATGATCCCACACTCCACTTGGAAGTCTCCTGGCTTGCCTCATTCTTTCTGGATCTCCTCAATGTGGAATCACTGCTCTTGCCGTTCTTCCTCTCCCGCTTCTGTCAAGGGTTTTTTGTGTTCAGAAAATCTGTCGATATCTCTACAATCTGAAAATGCAAACTCCCTTCACTGCAACTTATATTTTTGTATGTGTCATTTAGAGTGGTCTTAGTGTAATTTTCATATCCATCAGCATTCGATCTTTTTGTGGTAAACATGCTATCCAGAATCCCTTCAGGTGTGCCCTGGGTATGAACATTCTGAACTATAAGAGGTGACATACTTGTTGTAGAAAACACGCACTGAAAGTTAAGTTGTGAAGAGAAAATCCAAAATTACCTGTGTGGCAAGTCCCCACCATGGCCTTCCCTTGTGTTCATATGAGCAGGTTCTGTTCTGTCCTGTTTCAGAGGTATGGGTAAAACATGGAAATTTACACCAGAAATCAAAGTGCATTTGTGTTAATTTTGTTAATTAGAATTTCAGCTCATTTTTTTAGAGGACAAAAGTACCCTGCAAATTTTACTCTACTTAAGCTGAGAAGTACCTCTGAATTAAAATAAATTAGCTGAACCCAATTAACATGTATAGGTGAAGTGTTTCTCTAAGAGCATGCTTTCTTTCCAGGTTCTCTGCAGGACCTCAGGATCCCTATCGCCCCATGTGTCTCTGTGCCACTGGATAGCACTTCCAGAGAGGAGGAGACCCTACTGTCAGGAGAGCAGCAGATCAGGCACAGGCGGGGGCTTAGAGGCAGAGCTTTGAGCCACGAGGGCTATGATTCCCTGGGTGGAAACTGGGACTGTCATTACTTCTCATTCTGTAGTTCTTCACATACACAGTAAGCAGCCTTTGTGGCGGAGGGGTATAAACGGTGGGGGGGGGGGTGACTGTGGACTTAGATGTCTTCCTATGGGGAGTATGCTATTTTATTAATTTAGTATTCACTCCATAAATCCTCTAGGAAAAGAGCCTTTGCTTTTCTACATTTACAAACATGTGCGAACGCTGGTTTATCACCATAGCATCCATTCTGCACCCCAAAAGCATAAGTGGAACCCAAAGTATGGGTAGAGATTTTGGCGCTGATGCTGCCCTCTTGGAACCTGGTGGTGGGGAAGCTGGCAGGAGATGAACACTGCTTCTTTGCGTTCCCACTTTTTGCTGGTGTTGGTGCTTTGCTCTGTCCTATGAACATAGCTTTCCTTTCTGTTCCACAGGCCATTATGTATGCAAGAGGGCCTGGTCCTTTCCCAGGATCGCCTTGCAGGCTGTCCCCCATGGACCACCCATCACCACCAGCCACGGGCTATGGGCCACCTCCCCCTCCTCCACCAGCTCCTCCATATACTAAATTTGGTAAGATGACCTGAACTGGATGAGTGACTGATAAAGCGTATTTGTCTTCTTCGTGAAAGACTTGGTGGGAATGATGTAGGGATGCTTGTGAGGGCTTGGCAATTCAACTGCAAACCTGCCTGAGGACAGTGTCACATATCTCAAGTTTCTCAGGACATAATGTGCAATGGGCTGTGTCATTTCCCTGTAATGAGGTCAGCTGTAGGTTTCTCTTGTCAAAAAGAAAGAGGATTTTTACACAAAGGCAGACGTATTGGGAGCACTGGTGCCTATCTTACAGACACAATGTTTTGAGCTCTGTGAAGGATGATATGTACCCCTAAGTGTAGGTGCCTCAGGTGTCCTGTCTGAAGGGGGGGCACATGCATTATATGACACAGACCTTGTGGTCACCATAGTGGAAGTACCAGTGAAGGATCCAGTGCAAAAATGGGGGAACTTGAATCACGCAGGAATAGAAGGGAAGTTGAGCACAGTAAGCCGAGTTTGAGGAGGTGCAGAGGCGAGGGTGCTGGGATCAGTGAGATGCAGTTGGAGGCCATTCCTGGCCACAGCCTGAGCAGGGAGCATGAGGTCCACACGGAGCTGCTATGTGGGATCATTCTCAGTGCACAATGCAGTGTTTATCTCCAAAACGTCAGTGCTGCCAAAGTGCACCTAGGCAATCATCTAACTGAATTGTTTTCTCCCTGGGATTTCTAAAGGTTCTGGATATTTATGGGAAAAAAATGCCCGGCAGATATGGAAAGTTTAACGTGGTCTTACGGAAATGCTTGTCTAAGTTCATATCCCTCAGTGAAACTAAAAGTGAAGAAAGGACCTAGGTCAGCTGAGTGCCTGAACTGGCTTTCAGCCTGAGTCAGACTCCAGTGGGTCAACCTACAATTCAGGGTTGGCCAAGATGCCACCCCTGCTGGACCCCTGTCATCACCCTGACTACAGCTTTCCATCTCCTCAGACTTCTCTCACAATATCCCAAGGTTTTTCCTGCGTTCCTGCTGTCTCAGCCCTAATACCAGTTCTCAGTGGGACCTACACAGAGCCTCAGCTTTGTTTTCTGTGAAACAGGGGTAATATTTGTTTCTAAGGACATTATGAAAAGAAGACATTGAATACAGAATGCATCTGCAAAATGTCTGGGAAGTGTCCACTCACCCTTCTCACAGTTTCAATTAAGATATCTCCACACAATGATCATCAAAAAAAGACGGTCACGGAAGTTCATTAAACTAAGCCTGTTAACACCTCAGCCCAGGGATTGGCAATTGCCCTTTTAAACAGTAAGACAAGGTCCCTCATTTTTCTATTAAAATTTAGGCCCTACCAGACAAAGAAAGAAAATTATGAGAACATGTACATTCAGAGATACGAAGACAATCATTTTCCATATCATATAATCTCACATGCAGCCACATACTAATGTGTTCATCTGAGGCCACAGATAACTACAGAAAACATCCTGTCCCCTCCACTCTGTTCTTCCTAGTGTCCCCAATACACCTTTCACCATTCTATGTCAACGTCTGCTTCTAGGAGGATCTACTCTCACTCCCCATTGATGCATATAGTGGGGTTCCTGTACACACGGGTAACAAACTGGCAGAAATGGTGGTGATGGAGGATAGAAGCAAGGTCACCCTCTGTGCAAGGGAGCCCGAGGGAGTTTTCCGGGGTGGTGGGAACTTCCTGTATCTAGATTTATGGGGTGTTTGTGCTTATTTACTTTAGAAATATTCACTGACTCCCTGGTGCCTCAGGGTCATATAGACAGGTATCTGCCCCTAGGAAATAGCTGAGTTCTAATGGTGGGGAAGGATGAGGGCCCAGCAGTGATGGTGGGAGAGGAGTGAGGAGGCCACAAATGGAGTCAGACCCTCGCCCAGGATGCCAGGTCTCCCCAGACAGCACCACGTGCAGGAGCGCTCTAAGGAGCAGAGATTTCTTGATCAGACCCGTGAACTACATAATCCCTGCAGTTTCCTTCACTGAGGGATGGCCAGAGCAGAGGCCAGCAGCTGGAGGACGCCCTGATCATGGCTGGATTGGAGCAGTGGACCTGGGGGATTGAGTCAGAGAAAGGGAAGGGCACAAGGTAGCGACAGGGAGTTTGAGAGACAAAGGGTAAGGGAGAGAAGGGGACTTTCTCTACTGACTGCACCCACATTTCTGTGTGAACAAAAGGGGATTCCTGTCTCCAAGGGTAGGGAAGAGGGCTGGCAAAAAGAGTTAAATTCTCAGCTCAAGTGCCCAGGGTATCTGCCTTGCCCTTGAGTACCTAACACAGGAAGCCTGTGCTTGCTGTCATAAGTGGAACTGCAGCTCGTGCCATTTAGTGAAAATCAAGCCAATTATGAAGCCCTCATCATTAAAGTAGTGCAACAAATTTACATGAACAGAGTGATACAATAGAGGATAAAGTCCAAAGGTAGACTGAATGTAATACTTACAGGAATATAGACTATCAGAAAAGAGGTATCCCAATGCAGGCATTCAGACATCAGGGCAATATCTGAAAACGTAAAAAAACTTTCTTCGTTACCTCAAAAGAAACATTTAAGTTAGACGCAAAGGATCATGATTTAAGGTTTAGAGAGAAACTGTATAACTTCATGGTGCTGTAGGCATGAGATCAAGTCTCATCAAATTATACCCTTTAACTTGAGGCTATTTTTATATGTAACTTATACCTCATTAAAGAGAGTTTTAAAACATAAAATACTAGAAGAAAATGGGTGAAAACTCCTTTCTAATCCTGAAGTGCATGGGTGATAGGAGTCTGTCTGACCATGTCTCAAAAATCCAAAATAGTAAGACATTTAAAAAATTAATAATAGCAGAGTAAGAGGACCCTGAGTTCACCCTGTCCCATGTTTTCAACTACATAACATCCACATTCGAGCCCATGAACCAGAGAGTGATCCAAAGACTGGCAGAACAAACTCTACACCTAAACTGAGAGAAGCTGCATCTGAAAGGTTAGGAAGGTCAGAAAGGTGGAGGGCGGCTGCCTGCAGGGAGGGCAGAGAAAGTGAGCCCTCACACCAGGGAGCTCACACAGGGAAGACTAATCCTCATAACATTTGGCTTTAAAACAGAGAGGGGCCAAATTCCCTTGAGTTTAGATCCTGGAGCTTTGGAGGTCAGCTGACCCAGCACTGGGTGATCCAGGAGGGTGAGTGATAGCCAGGTCCCTGCCTGTGTGGAGAAGAGGCAATGTAAATGTGGCAGTTCACGCAATGCGGAGGCAACAGGAGACAGAACTGTTCGTGCTGATTTCTGAGTGTGTTGGGGGACTTCTCCAACCATGAGGAAGCTCACAGGCACCATTCTTCTCCCCCACCCCCACTCCCAGAATAAGCCCAGAGGCACCTACCAGGGGGGTGAGGCTGCACAGACACTTGTTACCTAACCTGTTAGCAGTGCGCCAGTCCCAAGGGTTCACTGGGAGACTCACCCACTCCAAACCTGCTGGTATCAGGGTAAACTTTGTTAAAACCACAAGGGCACCCTGTCTGGCCAGCCACATGCATAGCTGCCACAGGACGCTGTGCACATCTGCACCACACCCAGCTGTGGTTCAATAATCACAAATCAATCATCAACAGGACAAAAGATTGTATTGATACAATACATAAACAGGACAAAAGATAAGAACCATATGATCGGGGCACCTGGGTTGCTCAGTCCTTTAACAGTCCTCTATCAGCTCAGGTCATGACCTCATGATTTGTGAGTTCGAGCCCCGCGTCAGGCTCTGTGCTGACAGCTCAGAGCCAAGAGCCTGCTCCAAATTCTGTGTGTGTGTCTCTCTCTCTGCCCCTCCCCTGCTCACGCTCTGTCTTGGTTAAAAATGAATAAACTTGAAAAGAAAAGAACCATACAATCATTTCAACACATGCAGATAAAAAGTATTTGACAAAGTACAACATCCATTCATGATAAAAACCCCAAAAAAGTAGGTTTAGAGGGAACATACATCAACATAATAAAGGTCATCTATGAAAACCCCACAGTTAACATCCTCCTTAATGGGGAAAATCTGAGAGCTTTTCCTCTAAGGTCAGGAACAAGACAAGGATTTCTACTCTCACCACTTGTATTAAACATAGTACTGGAAGTCCAAGCCACAGCAATCAGACAAAAAAAAAAAAAAAACAAATAAATAAAAGGAATCCAAATCAGGAACAAGTAAAACTTTCACACATTGCAGATGACATGGCACTATATATAGAAAACCTTAAGGAGTCCACCCAATAACTGCTAGAACTGACAAATGAATTCAGCAATGTCACAGGATACAAAATCACTGTACAGAAATCTGTTGCATTTCTAGACAACAATAATGAACCAGTAGAAAGAGAAATTAAGAAAACAGTCCCATTTACAATTGCACACCAAATAAAAAAGACACCTCACCAAATAAGAAGATGCATATGAATAAATCTAGCCAAAGAGGTGAGCGACCTATGTTCTGAAAACTTAAAAACACTCATGAAGGAAATTCAAGATGACACAGAAATGGAAGGACATTCCATGCTCATGGATTGGAAGTACAAATATTGTGAAAATGTCTACACTACCCAAAGCAATTGATACAATGCAATCTCCATCAAAATACCAATAGCATTTTTCACAGAATAAGAACAATCCTAACAAAAGACCCCAATCTTCAGAGTAAACACCCTGTATGTGAAGTGATAATTATGGATGGCATTATGCTTCTGGATCTTCTATTCCAAAAGATACGAACTCCAGTCTACTCATTTGAAAACATTAGTCATATCCAAACCAAGGATCATCCTACAAAATACATTCTACAAAAGCACCTCTCAAAACTTCGCAGATAATGAAAAATAATGGAAAATTCAAAAAATATCATGGCCAAGTGGAGCCCAAGAAAACAGGATGACTGAATGTAATGTGCCAGCTTACACATTACAGATGAGTCTGGAACAGAAGAGGTTAAACCTAAGAAATCTGAGTAAAAATATAAACTTTAGTTAATAATACTTATCTCTTCTAGATATTGATTGCGATAATGTACAAACAGATATGACATCAATAACCAGAAAACAGTCTGACGTATGTGGAGACTCAGCACTATCTTCCCAAATTTTGGTAACTAGAAACCCATTATGAATTAAAAGATTATTAGTAATCATGGTTTTATTTTTTCAACACATTATATTATGTAATTAGTCCTACTATTAGTTACTAGTGATTGACATTTGCCTGTTCTTATTGTTCTTATTATTGTTTTATTTAAATAATTGCATTCATGTTACAGAAAACTGAATAATACAAAATGATATGCAAGTTATAGAAACATCTACTTTACATACTTGAAGATAATAACATATGTATATGCCACTTTATTACATGGTTAAGTGGTTTTCTGATCTTGAATGAGCATGTTATCGAATGGCTTTCCATAAAGATGGTTATCGTAGATAATGAACCACACTCAGATTTTACAGGATGTACTTTATATCATGCCTGAACATTAAAAAAAAAGCACAAATGGCCAGATGAATCATTGTGACTTGCTCTCTTATTATAAAGAATCCTTACTTTAATATTTTCATGCATATTTTTAGCAGGAATACAACAGAATCAAATATTTCTAATTCAAAAAATATCCAAAGATTAGAAGAATGATAGTAAGTTCAAGGGGTTTCAGAAGGAAAAGATGTGACCATGAAGTGGCAGTCACAGGCAAGCAGCTTTCTCTGAGCCACTTAAAAAGGTTTGCATGAGTGGATGTCCATCACAGCATGTGACTTGCCAAAGGGTAAGACCCAGAAGTACAAAAGTGCAAGACAGTGTTCTAGGAATAGGTGACTTGGAAAGGGTGCTTCTGTGCCTAAGTGATGGCTCAGCAGCCTGGCTGGGGTCCCTGGGTCAAAGGCTTCAAAAGGCTAGCAGTAAACTTAGACTCACAAAGATCTTAGTAACTTGGATCAAAGTAACTTAGACCCACAAAGATCTTAGAGTCACAGAGTTGATCTTCATCTATGATTAGGAGATGGTCACAGTTTCACAGGATATGAAAATCGGGCCAGCAGTAGGTGGCTAAAATATTATTTAGGGCTATATTTCTAATAAAAAATGGATGTGTAAAAATTTGGGTTTGGAATGTTAAGAAAAATCCCAGGTCCCTCATGGAGTTACTTATGTTAAGGCCCCACGTCACCAAACCTAGTTTCATTCCTGCAGGAATGTAACCTTTAACCAGTCAACATAATTGCCTAGTCAGTACTAGAAATTTTACTGATATACCACTGCCATTCCCTCAGGGAGGCAATCTTGCCTAAATAAGGTATTCCATGCCACTAATTTTTTAATTTTTAATTTAAGTTTATTTATTTTTAAAGAAACAGAAAGAGAGCACATGCAAGGGAGGGGCAGGGAGAGAGGGAGAGAGAGAATCCCATGACAACGAGGTCATGATCTGAGCCACTATCAAGAGTCAGACACTTAACCAAGCCAACCAGGCACCCCAAGTATGTGGAGTTTTAAGGTTAGCAGGCTTGGCTGGGACACAGCCCTGAGAGCACTGCCCTACTCCTAGAGAGAAGGCAGCAAAAAACTTGGGGGCAGGTGGCATGGAAACAGTGATCTGTACAATGCCTGGTGTACAATGTCTGGTGCACACAGTGGGGAGATTATACACTTCTTGGAGAACACCACTGAGAGGCAGTGTTCAAAAAGATGACCGTCTAGGGACAAAGGAGCTGGGTGGCACCATTTCCTTTCTCTGACCCCCGGCATAAACACAGAGCCACCCGCCGGAAACAAGGCAATTCCCACACTGGCTGCCTAACACACTTACACCAAGCCATACCCCACCCTCTGGTCTGGTGAGACTGCCCTTCTAGGTCAAGCTTGCCTCAGTCCCAATGGAGCTGGCCGCTTCCCCCAGAAGAACAGCAGAAGCCCCTGACCACACCAGCTCTCTTGACCAGACAGTTCTGCAGGGCTTCACTTCTAGTGGCAGTCATTTCAAGTCTCATTTAACAAGCAGATCAGAGCAGACTTAGATAAAACTCACCACATTCTGGCCAAGGACCATACATTGCCCATACAACTGGCCTGAAGGACAGTGCAGCCAGAACACAAAACAGTGCATGCAACACACAGCAGAGACACTCCCTGAAGTTCCAAGCCCTGGACACTAGATGACATCCTCTTCATAAAGCCATTCATCTCACAGGCAGGTAATATAATGAGCTTTTGTAACACAAAGGCAAATACTCAGCCAAAATGCCAAGACAGAGGAACCCATCCCAAATGAAAGAAGATAAAGTCATGGCCAGAGAAGTGGAAGGAATACTTTCAAACTCATTCTATGAGGCCAGCATTGTCTTGAGTCCAAAGTGGACAAAGATTCCACTAAAAAGGAGAACTACAGACCAATTTCCCTGATGAAACTGAATGCAAAAATTCTCACAGAAAATAAGCAAACCAGATCCAACAATACATAAAAAGAAGTATTCACCATAATGAGGTGGGTTTTTTCCTGGGATGCACAGCTGATTCAATATCTGCAAATCAAGTGATGTGATACATCACATTAACCAAAAAAAGGATAAGAACCACGTGATTCTCTCAATAGATGCAGAAAAAGCATTTGACAAAATACAGCCTTCTTTCTTGATGAAAAAAACCCTCACGAAAGGAGGGATAGAAGGATCATGCCTCAACATCATAATGTCCATATGTGAAAGTCCCAAAGCTAATATCATCTTCAATGGAGAGAAACTGAGAAGCTTTCCCCCTAAGGTCAGGAACATGACAAGGACTAAAACATAAATTAAAAAAAAAAAAAAGAAACAGTACAAGAGATGAAGATGGACACTATCTCACAATAAAGGGGACAATCAAACAATAAGATCCAACGATTGTAAATTTTTATGCATCCAACATGCAATCGCCAGATATATGAAAGAATTAACAACAAACATAAAGGAACTCATTTATAATAATGATAGTAGAGGACTTTAACACATTACTTACATCAAAGGACACATCCTCTAACAGAAAATCAACAAGGAAACAATGGCTTTGAATGACACACTGGACCAGATGGGTTTAACAGATATATTCAGAACACTCCATACTAAAATGGCAGAATACACATTCTTTTCAAGTGCACATGGGACATTCTCCAGAATAGATCACATTCTAGGTTACAAATCAGGCCTCAACAAGTACACAAAGATGAGATCAGACCAAGCATCTTTTCTGACCACAAAGCTAGGAAACGTGAAGTCAACCACAAAAAAAAAAAAAGGGGGGGGGGGGAAACCACAAATAAAGGGGGCTTAAACAACATGCTACTAAATGAATGGGCCAACCAGGAAATCAATGAGAAAATTCACTGAAAAAAATGAAAATGAAAATACACTGGTAAAAACTTTGGAATGTGGCAAAAGCAATCCTAAGACAGTATATAACAATACAAGCCTACCTTAAAAAGCAAGAAAAAATCTCAAACAATCCAAACGTAAAATTAAAGGAATGATAAAAAGAACAATCCAAGGCTAAAGACAGCAGAAGGAAGGAAATAATAAAGATTAAAGCAGAAATAAGTGATACAGAAACAAAAAACAGTAGACCAAGTCAGTGAAACCAGGGGCTGGTTCTTTGAAAACAGTAATCAACTTGAAAACCTCCTAGCCAGACTTATCACAAAGAAAAAAAGAAAGAATTTAAATAAATAAAATCACAAATAAGAGAGGAGAAATAACAGTCAACACCACAGAAATACAATTAGAAGACAATATTATGAAAAACTAAATGCAAACAAATTGGACACTCTGAGAGAAATGGATAAATTCATAGAAACACATAAACTACCAAAACTGAAATAGGAAGATATAGAAAATCTGAAACCAGAAAGAAATTGAATCAGTAATTTAAAAAATATCTCCCCAAACACAAGAGTTCAGGGCCAGAGGGCTTCACTGATGAATTCTACCAAATATTTAAGGAAGAGGTAATATCTATTCTTCTCAAATTATTACAAAAAATAAAAAAGAAGGAAAACTTACAAATTCATGTTATGAGACCATCACTACCCTGATACCAAAACCAGATAAAAACAAAAACTGGGGCGCCTGGGTGGCTCAGTCGGTTGAGCTTCGGCTCAGGTCATGATCTCACAGTCTGTGAGTTCGAGCCCCGCATCGGACTCCGTGCTGACGGTTCAGAGCCTGGAGGCTGTTTCGGATTCTGTGTCTCCCTCTCTCTCTGACCCTCCCCCGTTCATGCTCTGTCTCTCTCTGTCTCAAAAATAAATAAATGTTAAAAAAATTTTTTAAAAAACGAAAACTGCAGGGGCACCTGGGTGGCTCGGTCGGTTGACTGTCCAACTCTTAATTTCTGATTAGGTCATTATCTTGCGGTTCACGGGTTCAAGTCCCACATTGGACCTGCGCTGACAGTGCAGAGCCTACTCAGGATTCTCTCTCTCCCTGTCTCTCTGCCTCTCCCTCACTTTTATGTACTCTATCTCTCTAAGTAAATAAACATTTGAAAATATGTTTTTAAAAATTTTTAATAAAAGTGAAGGCCAATACCCTGATGAGCATGTATGCAGAAATTCTCATTAAATACTTTCAAATGAAATTCAACAATACATTAACAGAACCATTTCCCATAATGAAGGGGGATATATTTCTGGGCTGCAAGGGTGGTTCCACACGCACAGATCAATCAACATGAGGCACCACAGTAAGAGAAGAAAGGATAAGAAAAATAAGATGCTTTCAACAGATGCAGAAAAAGCAACTGGCAAAATGTCACATCCATTCATGATAAAAAGACTCAGCAAAGTAGGTTGAGACTCAACACACCTGCACATAATAAAGGTCATCTATGAAAAACCCACAGCTAATCTCATCCTGAATGAGAAAAATTGAAAGCTTTTCCTCTAAGGTCAGGAACAAGACAGAAACATCCCCTCTCACCACTGTTACTCCACATAGTACTGGAAGTCCCGGCCATAGCAATCAGACAACAAAAAGAAATAAAAGGAATCCAAATCAGCAAGGAAGAAGTAGAACCTTTGCTATTTGTAAATGACATGATGCTCCATACAAAAAACATGAAAGAATCCCATAAAAATTGCTAGAATTGATATATGAATTCCACAAGTCACAATACACAAAAATCAATGTACAGAAATCTATTGCATTTCTATAAACGAATCACGAATTAACAGAAAGAGAAATTAAGGAATCAATCCCATTGACAGGTGCACCAAATACCACAAGATACAAGGAATAAACCTAAGCAAAGAGATGAAAGGCCTGTACTCTCAAGGCTATGAAACGCTGATGAAAGAAATGGAAGAGGACACAAAGAAATGGAAATACATTTCATGTTCATGGATGGAAAGAACAAATACTGTTAAAATGTCTACTCTCCTCAAAACAATCTATACATGTATTGAAATCCCTATGACATTAACAAAATTTTTTTAATATATGAAATTTATTGTCAAATTGGATTCCATATAACACCCAGTGCTCATCCCAACAGGTGCCCTCCTCAATGCCCATCACCCACCCTCCCCTCCCTCCCACCCCCCATCAACCCACAGTTAATTCTCAGTTTTTAAGAGTCTCTTATGGTTTGGCTCCCTCCCTCTCTAACTTTTTTTTTCCCTTCCCCCCCCCCCCATGGTCTTCTGTTAAGTTTCTCAGGATCCTCATAGAGTGAAAACATACGGTATCTGTCTTTCTCTATATGGCTTATTTCACTTAGCATCACACTCTCCAGTTCCATCCACGTTGCTACAAAGGGCCATATTTCATTCTTTCTCATTGCCACGTAGTACTCCATTGTATATGTAAACCACAATTTCTTTATCCATTCAACAGTTGATGGACATTTAGGCTTTTTCCACAATTTGGCTATTGTTGAGAGTACTGCTATAAACATTGGGGTACAAGTGCCCCTATGCATCAGCACTCCTGTATCCCTTGGGTAAATTCCTAGCAGTGCTATTGCTTCGTCATAGGGTAGGTCTATTTTTAACTTTTTGAGGAACTTCCACACTGTTTTCCAGAGTGGCTGCACCAGTTTGCATTCCCACCAACAGTGCAAGAGGGTTTCTGTTTCTCCACATCCTCTCCAGCATTTATGGTCTCCTGATTTGTTCATTTTGGCTACTCTGACTGGCGTGAGGTGGTATCTGAGTGTGGTTTTGATTTGTGTTTCCCTGATGAGGAGCGACGTTGAGCATCTTTTCATGTGCCTGTTGGCCATCTGGATGTCTTCTTTAGAGAAGTGTCTATTCATGTTTTCTGCCCATTTCTTCACTGGATTATTTGTTTTTCGGGTGTGGAGTTTGGTGAGCTCT
Organism: Prionailurus bengalensis; assembly: GCF_016509475.1. Taxonomy (NCBI): domain Eukaryota; kingdom Metazoa; phylum Chordata; class Mammalia; order Carnivora; family Felidae; genus Prionailurus; species Prionailurus bengalensis. The sequence goes on from NW_025091156.1 coordinate 445,480, forward strand.
TTATAGATTTTGGATACTAGCCCTTTGTCTGATGTGTCATTTGGAAATATCTTTTCCCATTCCGTTGGTTGCCTTTTAGTTTTGTTGGTTGTTTCCTTTGCTGTGCAGAAGCTTTTTATCTTCATAAGGTCCCAATAGTTCATTTTTGCTTTTAATTCCCTTGCCTTTGGGGATGTGTCAAGTAAGAGACTGCTACGGCTGAGGTCAGAGAGGTCTTTTCCTGCTTTCTCCTCTAGGGTTTTGATGGTTTCCTGTCTCACATTCAGGTCCTTCATCCATTTTGAGTTTATTTTTGTGAATGGTGTGAGAAAGTGGTCTAGTTTCAACCTTCTGCATGTTGCTGTCCAGTTCTCCCAGCACCATTTGTTAAAGAGGCTGTCTTTTTTCCATTGGATGTTCTTTCCTGCTTTGTCAAAGATGAGTTGGCCATACGTTTGTGGGTCTAGTTCTGGGGTTTCTATTCTATTCCATTGGTCTATGTGTCTATTTTTGTGCCAATATCATGCTGTCTTGATGATTACAGCTTTGTAGTAGAGGCTAAAGTCTGGGATTGTGATGCCTTCTGCTTTGGTCTTCTTCTTCAAGATTACTTTGGCTATTCGGGGCCTTTTGTGGTTCCATATGAATTTTAGGATTGCTTGTTCTGTATTTGAGAAGAATGCTGGTGCAATTTTGATTGGGATTGCATTGAATGTGTAGATAGCTTTGGGTAGTATTGACATTTTAACAATATTCATTCTTCCAACCCATGAGTACTGAATGTTTTCCCATTGCTTTATATCTTCTTCAATTTCCTTCATAAGCTTTCTATAGTTTTCAGCATACAGATCTTGTACATCTTTGGTTAGATTTATTCCTAGGTATTTTATGCTTCTTGGTGCAATTGTGAATGGGATCAGTTTCTTTATTTGTCTTTCTGTTGCTTCATTATTAGTGTATAAGAATGCAATGGATTTCTCTACATTGAATTTATATCCTGCAACTTTGCTGAATTCATGTATCAGTTCTAGCAGACTTTTGGTGGAGTCTATCGGATTTTCCATGTATACTATCATGTCATCTGAAAAAAGTGAAAGCTTGACTTCATCTTTGCCAATTTTGATGCCTTTGATTTCCTTTTGTTGTCTGCTTGCTGATGCTAGAACTTCCAACACTATGTTAAACAACAGCGGTGAGAGTGGACATCCCTGTCATGTTCCTGATCTCAGGGAGAAAGCTTTCAGTTTTTCCCCATTGAGGATGATGTTAGCTGTGGGCTTTTCATAAATAGCTTTTATGATGTTTAAGTATGTTCCTTCTATCTTGACTTTCTTGAGGGTTTTTATTAAGAAAGGATGCTGAATTTTGTCAAATGCTTTTTCTGCATCGATTGACAGGATCATATGATTCTTATCTTTTCTTTTATTAATGTGGTGTATCACGTTGATAGATTTGCAAATGTTAAACCAGTCCTGCATCCTAGGAATGAATCCCACTTGGTCATGGTGAATAATTCTTTTTATATGCTGTTGAATTCGATTTGCTAGTATCTTATTGAGAATTTTTACATCCATATTCATCAGGGATATTGGCCTGTAGTTCTCTTTTTTTTTTTTGCTGGGTCTCTGTCTGGTTTGGGAAACAAAGTAACACTGGCCTCATAGAATGAGTCTAGTAGTTTTCCTTCCCTTTCAATTTTTTGGAACAGCTTGAGAAGGATAGGTATTATCTCTGCTTTAAATGTCTGGTAGAATTCCCCAGGGAAGCCATCTGGTCCTGGACTCTTATTTGTTGGGAGATTTTTGACAACTGATTCAATTTCTTCGCTGGTTATGGGTCTGTTCAAGGTTTCGATTTCCTCCTGTTTGAGTTTTGGAAGTGTGTGGGTGCTTAGGAATTTGTCCCTTTTTCCAGGTTGTCCAGTTTGTTGGCATATAATTTTTCATAGTATTCCTTGATAATTGCTTGTATTTCTGAGGGATTGGTTGTAATAATTCCATTTTCATTCATGATTTTATCTAGTTGGGTCATCTCCCTTTTCTTTTTGAGAAGCCTGGCTAGAGGCTAATCAATTTTGTTTATTTTTTCAAAAAACCAACTCTTGGTTTCGTTGATCTGCTCTACTATTTTTTTAGATTCTATATTGTTTATTTATGTTCTGATCTTTATTATTTCTCTTCTTCTTCTGGGTGTGGGGTGCCTTTGCTGTTCTACTTCTAGTTCCTTTAGGTGTGCTGTTAGATTTTGTATTTGGGATTTTTCTTGTTTCTTGAGATAGGCCTGGATTGCAATGTATTTTCCTCTCAGGACTGCCTTTGCTACATCCCAAAGCGTTTGGATTGTTGCATTTTCATTTTCGTTTGTTTCCATATATTTTTTAATTTCTTCCCTAATTGCCTGTATAATCCATTCATTCTTTAGTAGGGTGTTCTTTAACCTCCATGCTTTTGGAGGTTTTCCAGACTTTTTCCTGTGGTTGATTTCAAGCTTCATAGCATTGTCGTCCGAAAGTATGCATGGTATGATCTCACCTCTTTTATACTTATGAAGGGCTGTTTTGTGACCCAGTATGTGATCTATCTTGGAGAATGTTCCATGTGCACTCAAGAAGAAAGTACATTCTGTTGCTTTGGGATGCAGAGTTCTAAATATATCTGTCAAGTCCATCTGATCCAATGTATCATCCCGGGCCCTTGTTTCTTTATTGACCATGTGTCTAGATGATCTATCCATTGTTGTAAGTGCGGTATTAAAGTCCCCTGCAATTACCACATTCTTGTCAATAAGGTTGCTTATGTTTGTGAGTAATTGTTTTATATATTTGGGGGCTTGGGTATTCGGCGCATAGACATTTATAATTGTTAGTTCTTCTTGATGGATAGACCCTGTAATTATTATATAATGCCCTTCTTCATCTCTTGTTACAGCCTTTAATTTAAAGTCTAGTTTGTCTTATATAAGTATGGCTACTCCAGCTTTCTTTTGACTTTCAGTAGCATGATAGATAGTTCTCCATCCCCTCACTTTCAATATGAAAGTGTCCTCAGGTCTAAAATGAGTCTCTTGTGGACAGCAAATGGGTCTTGTTTTTTTATCCATTCTGATACTCTATGTCTTTTGGTTGGCGCATTTAGTCCATTTACATTCAGTGTTATAGAAAGATATGGGTTTAGAGTCATTGTGATGTCTGTAGGTTTCATGCTTGTAGCGATATCTCTGGTACTTTGTCTCACAGGATCCCCCTTAGGATCTCTTGTAGGGCTGGTTTAGTGGTGATGAATTCCTTCAGTTTTTGTTTGGGAAGACCTTTATCTCTCCTTCTATTCTAAACGACAGATTTGCTGGATAGAGGATTCTCGGCTGCATATTTTTTCTATTCATCACATTGAAGATTTCCTGCCATTCCTTTCTGGCCTGCCAAGTTTCAGTAGAGAGATCCATCACGAGTCTTATCAGTGTCCCTTTATAAGTTAGAGCACGTTTATCCCTAGCTGCTTTCAGAATTTTCTCTTTATCCTTGTATTTTGCCAGTTTCACTATGATATGTCGTGCAGAAAATCGATTCAAGTTACGTCTGAAGGGAGTTCTCTGTGCCTCTTGGATTTCAATGCCTTTTTCCTTCCCCAGATCAGGGAATTTCTCAGCTATGATTTGTTTAAGTACACCTTCAGCACCTTTCCCTCTCTCTTCCTCCTCTGGGATACCAATTATGCATAGATTATTTCTCTTTAGTGCATCACTTAGTTCTCTTTTTTTTTTTTAAACGTTTATTTTTGAGACAGAGAGAGACAGAGCATGAACGGGGGAGGGGCAGAGAGAGAGGGAGACAGAATCGGAAGCAGGCTCCAGGCTCTGAGCCATCAGCCCAGAGCCTGATGCGGGGCTCGAACTCCCGGACCGCGAGATCGTGACCTGGCTGAAGTCGGACGCTTAACCGACTGCGCCACCCAGGCGCCCCGTGCAGCACTTAGTTCTGTAATTTTCCCCTCATACTCCTGGATTTTTTTATCTTTTTCTCAGCTTCTTCTTTTTCCATAATTTTATCTTCTAGTTCACCTATTCTCTCCTCTGCCACTTCAATCCGAGCTGTGGTCGTCTCCATTTTATTTTGCAGCTCATTAATAGCATTTTTTAGCTCCTCCTGGCTGTTCCTTAGTCCCTTGATCTCTGTAGCAACAGATTCTGTGCTGTCCTTTATACTGTTTTCAAGCCCAGCAATTCATTTTATGACTATTATTCTAAATTCACTTTCTGTTATATTGTTTAAATCGTTTTTGATCAGTTCATTAGCTGTCGTTATTTCCTGGAGGTTTTTTTATGGGGAATTCTTCCATTCCGTCATTTTGGATAGTCCCTGGAGTGGTGCGGAACAGCAGGGCACTTCGCCTGTGCTGTCTTGAATAACTTGCATTGGTGGGCGGGGCTGCAGTCAAACCTGATGTCTGCCCCCAGCCCACCGCTGGGGCCACAGTCAGACTGGTGTGTACCTTCTCTTCCCTTCTCCTAGGTGCGGGATTCACTGTGGGGTGGCGTGGCCCGTCTGGGCTACTTGCACACTGCCAGGCTTGTGGTGCTGGGGATCTGGCATATTAGCTGGGGTTGATCGGCCAGGTGCACAGGGGTGGGAGGGGCAGGCTTAGCTCCCTTTTCCTTTGGATATCCGCTTCGGGATGGGCCCTGCGGCACCGGGAGGGAGTCAGACCCGCCAGAGGGATGGATCCGCAGAAGCACAGCGTTGGGTGTTTGCACGGTGCACGCAAGTTCCCTGACAGGAACTGGTTCCCTTTGGGATTTTGGCTGGGGGATGGGCGAGGAAGATGGCGCTGGCTAGCACCTTTGTTCCCCACCAAGCTGCGCTCTGTTGTCCAGGGCTCAACAACTCTCCCTTCCATTGTCCTCCAGCCCTCCAGTTTTCCGAGCAGATCTAACTTATAACCTTCCAGATCTTAAGTCCTGCTTGCTGTCAGAACACACTCTGTCCAGCCCCTCCACTTTTGCAAGGCAGACTCAGGGGCTCCTCTTTGCCAGCAGGCTGCCCCTCCACCCCGGCTCCCTCCCGCCAGTCCATGTAGCGTGCACCGCCTCTCCACCCTTCCTACCCTCTTCCATGGACCTCTTGTCTACGCTTGGTTCCGGAGACTCCGTTCTGTGAGTCTTCTGGCAATTTTCTGGGTTATTTAGGCAGGTGTGGGTGGAATCTAAGTGATCCGCAGAACGTGGTGAGCCCAGCGTCCTCCTATGCCACCATCTTCCCAGAAGCCTCCAACAAAATATTTTTCACAGAACTTCAATGAATACTCCTAAAATTTGTATGGAAACACAAACGACCCCAAACAGCCAAAACAAAACTTGTAGAAGACAAGCAAAGCTGGAGGCATCACAATTCCAGACTTTAGGTTTTATTACAAAGCTATAGTGATCAGAATGGCATGGTACTGAGGGAAAACACACACACACACACACACACACACACACACACACATAGATCAATAGAATGGAAACCCAGAAATGAACTCACAAGTATATGGTCAAAGTGGAAAAGAATATCCAATGGAAAAGATAGTCTTGAGGTACATGGGTGGCTCAGTCACTTAAGCATCTGACTCTTGCATTCAGATCAGGTCATGATGTCAGGGTTCATGAGTTTGGACCCCATGTCAGTGCAGAGCCTGCTTGGGATTCTCTCTCCTTCTCTCTCTGTCCCTCCTCTGTATTCTCTCTCTGTCTCTGTCTCTCTCTCTCAAAAATACAGATGGCCAACAGGCACATGAAAAGATGCTCAACCTCACTCATCATCAGGGAAATACAAATCAAATCACACTGAGATACCACCTTACACCAGAGTGGCTCAAATGGACAAATTAGAAAACTACAGACGCTGCTGACAAGGATGTGGAGAAACAGGAACCCTCTTGCACTGTTGGTAGGAATGCAAACTGGTGCAGCTCTCTGGAACACAGTGTGGAGGTTTCTCAAAAAATTAAAAGTAGAGGTACCTTATGACCCAGCAATAACACTACCAGGAATTTACCCAAGGGATACAGGAGTGCTGATGCATAGGGGCACTTGTACACCAATGTTTATAGCACCACTTTCAACAAGAGCCAAATTATGGAAAGAGCCTAAATGTCCATCAACTGATGAATGGATAAAGTTAATGTGGCTTATATATTCAATGGAATACTACTTGGCAATGAGAAAGAATGAAATCATGCCATTTGCAGCAACATAAATGGAACTGGAGGGTAGTATACTGAGTGAAATAAGTCAGAGAAGGACAGATATCGTATGTTTTCACTCATATGTGGATTGTGAGAAACTGAACAGAAGACCATGGGGGAAGGGAAGGGGAAAAAAATAGGCACAAACAGAGAGGGAGCGAGGCAAACCACAACACCCTCAAATACAGAGAACAAACTAAGTGTCAATGGAGGGGTGGGGGAGAGGGAAAATGGGTGATGGACATTGAGGAGGGCATTTGTTGGGATGAGCAGTGGGGTTGTATGTAAGCCAATTTGACAATAAATTATATTCACAAAATAAACAAACATAAAAAAAGTCTTTAACATATGGTTTTAGGAAAACTAGACAGCAACATGCAAACAAACACGGAACACTTTCTTACAACATACACAAAAATAAATTCCACATGGATAAAGACCCATGTGTGAAACCTGAAACCACAAAAACCCCAGAGGAAAACACAGGCGGTAACTTATTTGACACTGGCTGTACCAACTTCTTTGTAGATACGTCTCCTGATGTAAGGGAAACACAAGCAAAAATAATGGGACTTGATAAAAATAAAAAGCTTCTATAACAAAGGAAACAATAAACAAAATTAAATGTAACCTACAGAATGGAAGATATTTGCAAACAACAACTGATAAAGGGCTAGTATCCAAAACATATAAGGTTATACAACATCCAAAAAATGAGAAATCCAATTAAAAATGGGCAGAAGACATTAAGAGACATTTTCCCAGAGAAGACACACAGATAGCCAAGAGACTCATGAAAAGATGCTCAACACTGATCATCAGGGAAATACAATCCAAAAGTACAATGAGATACCACCTTACATCTGTCAGAATGACTAAAATCAATGAATGACGAAACCACACGTGTTGCCAAGGATGTGGGGAAAGAGGAACCCTCTTGCATAGCTGGTAGAAATGCAAATTGGTGCAGCCACTCTGGACAACATCATGGAGATTCCTCAAAAAATTGAAAACAGAACTACCTTACAATCCAGCAATTTCACTACAAGGTATTTACACAAAGAATACAAAAATAATACTTCAAAGGGATACATGCACCCTGATGTTTATAGCAGCATTTTCTACAGCAGCCAAATTACAGAAATTGCCCAAGCTTCCATCAACTGATGAATAAACTGAGACGTAGTATATGGAATGGAATATTATTTAGCCATAAAAACATGAAATCTCATCATTTGCCACGAGGTGGATGGAGCGAGAGAATGTTATGGTGGGTGAAATAAGCCTGTCAGAGAAAGACAAATACCAGGTGATTTCACTAACACGTGGAAATGAAAGAAAACAAAGGGGGGAAAAAGGAGACGGTAACGAACAAACAGACTCTTAACTAGGAAACAAACTGAGGGTTTCCACAGTGGGATGGTGGGGGTGGGGGGGGGAAGGAATGGATGAAACAGGTGATGGGGATTAAGACATGCACCTGGGATGAGCACCGGATGACGTGTGGAAGTGTTGCTCTATATTGTACACCTGAAACTAATATTACACTCTACCTTTACCAACTGGAATTTGAACTAAAAAATAACATAAGGTTAATGACACCTACCTACCAGGTTTTCTGTAGTTTTCAATCACTTCCCTATGTGGGAAAAATAACCATGAAATTTTTTAAAAGCATGTATGATGTGGGGGACAGTTTGTGCCCTTACCTCGGTCTTTGGTTCCAGCAGGACTCGGAAAGTGGGTCCCCGCTCATTCTTCTAGACGGTCCTGAGACAAGTATTTCACGTTTTCATGTCTTAACTGAATGCAGCTCCCGGTCTTCTGAATTTCTGTCAGGATTTCTCCCCAGAAACCAGCCTGAATCTGGAACAAACCATCCACAGCATCTATGATGTGATGTCATGAGACCCCTCGATCCACGGGTCCTTTAGTAAAACACATCTTGTTCAAATACTGTCTGGGAAAGTGAGGAATGAAACTCGGGAACAGCCCACAAAATGCAAGGGTCTGTGCTGCTGACCAACTGGCCAGTGCCCAGGGAAGCCACCCAGGGCCCTCTCCTCAACACTCAGTGCAACAAGGCAACTTCTCTCTGGCGACTCAGGAGACACCAAGTTGCTGCAAGGCTCCCAAGGTCTCCCCTGGAGAGGGCGGCAAAACCTGCTGGAAACGCAGCTCTGGTCTCTGTCCTGAGGCAGTGGCAGAGCCCCTGAGCGCTCTGGGAGCAACAGAAGCCCTTCCTGCTCTGAGGTGCCCTGGGTCAGAAAAGCCGATGGGGCGCCCTCTGCCGGCCATCACCGCGCATGGAGAGGAGCCCGCCCCTCCCGGTTTGTGGTGCTCGCACGCCCTCTGCTGGCCACCATGGGAATTCCTGCAATGCTGAGGGCCATGGCCGCTCAGCTGAGGCATTGAAGTTGCTCTGGGCAACTTAGCCTGTTCTCCAGATTGGGATGGATCTTAGTGACAGGGCCTGGGACACAAAGAAATCTTTTCCTTTTCCTTCCTTGCAAGTGAAGAATGAAACCAAATTTATTAATAGAATGACATCATTTGTAATGCTTTAAGCAATGTTCACAGAAAAATAGCCCACCAATTTACACATGCTGAACAAGAGGTAATTGTGCTTACCACCAAAATACTTAGGTTAGATAAAAAATTGACACCTTTGAGAGAGAGATACTGGCTTCCATCTATGGAACGAATAAGTACTAGGGATACAAGGTAGAGCCAACGGAATAGAGTCATTCCTGCAAAAATAGTGTGGCACGCTTTCACGTGATAGCTACACTTGTGGTTACATACAACATATTTACAGACATATGGAATCACGAGGATGTATGCCTAAAATTAGTACAAGAAATGTGTCAACAATATTTCACCCAAAAATGTGCCAATGGGGGGGTGCAGGCGTGCCACCCCTCCATCACTGTCACGCCTGCTCCAGCCCCCAATAGCGATGGAGGAGTCTCATGCTTGCAACCCTTCATTGGCGATGGAGTTGCGATGCCACTATCAAATCTGATGCTTCCTGAATGGCTCTTTTCACTTTCACAGCTGAAGAAGCCAGCATCTGTTAGGGTTGGGGTCAGGGGTTAGGGTTAGGGGTTAAGGTTAGGTCACACTTGCGCCACCCCATCGGTGATGGAGGCGTGTCACGTGTCACGCTTTCATCTGCAACCCATCATTGGCAATGTAGCAGTGATGCCGCTTTTAAATCAGATGCTTTCTGCGGCGCCTGGGTGGTTCAGTGGGTTAAGCGTCCCATTTTGGCTCAGGTCATGCTCTCTTGATATGTGGTTTTGAGCCCTGGGTTGCCCTTGTGCTGGCGGCTCTGAACCTGCAGCCTGCTTCAGATACCGTCTGTCTCGTTCTCTGCCCCTTCCACACTTGTGTTCTGTCTCTCTCTCAAAAAAAAAAAAATGTACCTAAAAGCATCTTAAATCAGAGGTTTCCCAGATTGCTCTTTTCCCTTTCATTCCTGAAGATGCAGGCATCTGTCTCACCCATTGTTCTTTTGTTATCTTTGGGAGAGGTGACGACATACACCACATTTCCCCAGCCAGCATCGGGGACACGCAACATTTCTTCTACCGGCCGGCCACCTCTCATCCACTGTGACACTGCATTCCTCCAGCTCATTCTACATCCTTCCGGAAACTGGACTCTAACTCTGGACAGCAGCCCCGTCCCATCGTCTTCTGATGGTATTTCAGTAGGCTCTTCATTCACATCTTTGTTTACCTGAGTGTCTTCTGACATCTTCTCTTATTTTTCCACTGGGCCACGGCTAGGACGCCCGACAGGGAACCCGAAGCAGCGAGGGATCCAGAAGCAGCCCAGCTACCGCTTGGCTCTCCCAAAATGGTCGCCTTGGATCTCTTTATAGAAGAGGAGAAACCACCACTGCCAGCATCACCGTTTAATAACCCTGGACTTAATGTGGAGCAAACAACCACCCACCCCCAAAAGGAAACTCTGGCAGAGTACATGTATAGTACCTACGGCATTGATCAAGTATTTTGGATCAATAAGTGAGGTGGTACTTTTGACTGGTAAGTGTAAATCTAAATCCCTCGGAGCAGATTTTATTCTCCGAGGTCACCCCAACCTAAATTGTTGGCCCATGGGGAGATTTGTTGTCCCTACTGGTCGTGTTGGTGTGGGCTCTTTGGGCCAGTGAATTAAAGCTCCATAGGGCTTTCTTGTCTTCTCGTCCTATTCTTGCTTCTTCACGGGAAGGTCAGTTTCACAGGTTGGAAGTAAGAGACAGTAAAACCCTCATGTGGCCATTCTTACTAATCTATATTTAGGGAACAAGTGATTTGCAGGTCAGGATACCAAGGCCATTTAATGAATGTCCCCGGGCAGGCAGTGCCTCTAACACTAGAAATGCTAGAGGTGATGTTTTTGGTGAACAGGCAGGGTTTGTGTTTGCTGAGCTCCTTTTACTTGGTTTAATCTTTCCTTGATTGCATACCTATGTTGGGTCAACAAGTGGTTTGATATTTAGTTTACAGTTAGGTTATTTTCATTTTATTGCTAACTAGCTGTGGTTATCCCCTCTGATATAAGCTTATGCAAGGAGAAATATTTCTTGCTACGCATACTAGCATTATTGCTTCTATTGTCAAAGTAACCCACTATTAAGTTAGGAGCTGGGCACATATTTTTGGTACTAACATCTGAAGATCGTATACCAGTGCCTGAGCCCTACTACAAGAGCTCATCACCACATCCCTAACAGCTGCCTACGGTATGCCAGTCATATTCTTTGCCCTTCTAGGGCAGCCTTGTTTCAATTCCTTATACCCTCTCATTGGTGAGGTGGCGATGTAACAATTGCACCCCCCTCATCGGTGATGGAAGGGTGTAATGCTTGCTGTCTTTAGATCCTCTGTCTCCCTCTCTCTGCCCCTCCCCTTCTCATCCACTCGCTCCAAAATAAATAAACATTTAAAAAGATCAATTGCCATTAGATACATTTGTGCCATCCTCACAATCCTGTTGGCTCCTGACACTTTAGAAACTACTTTCCCCACCCTTCCCCCCACAGTAGCCATTGGCCACACCCAGCCACAATCTATCCCAGATCATCCTCGTTTGGGGAGGACAGAAGAGGAGTACAGAGCGTTCTGTTGCTTAAACCAAGAAAATAGGACTCTCCTTGTCCATTCTTCATGGACCTCTCCGGTGTCCTTGCCTGAAATAATTCTTTGGCCCTTCTGAGATAGGAGTCCCAGCCAGAGCTGACAGTTGGTGGTGCATGTACCGCAGAGAGTCTGGCAGCGCTGGGGAAACACCACATGGTTCATCCCAACAATGCTGAGTTTGCCAGAGGGAAAGTGGCCGGGGCTCTCTGTAAGAACTAGAATACAAGAGCAAATGGCCTTCGGGTCCTCTGTGCATTCTGAAACCACTGCTGCTCAGCCCAGCAATGACTTGCAAACAGCAGCTGGTGTCAGTGGCCATAAGACAGATGAGCCTGCTAAGCTGGCTGGAAGAAATGACAGGTCATTGTTCTCTTCAGTGTTGACTGTGCACAGAGCAAGTCACCCCACCAGCAGCAAAGGTGAAGATAAATAGGTCTAACCGGAGTATCAGCTGAAAAGAGTAGGGAGTGGTATGGGAGAAGCAGAATAATTGTCAGGGATAGAATGTTAAATGTTGGCAGTAAAACACTTGAACATTCCACTTGATTGTTTTGTCTGGTGCTTGTAGTTTAAAGAAAAAAAAAAACCCAGCATTTAGTTACTAAAGGCTTTGAAAACATCTATAAAAATTCGGTGCACGAGCAAGCATGTCCTTTGACGTGAAAGTTCTAGAAGTAATATAGATAGAAGAGGAAGGAGAAAAAAATCTCTTGAGCACCAGCTTTGTACTCATCACACTATAGCCACTATTTATTGAGCCTCTACAACAACCCTGTGAGGTACGCATCGCTATCCTAGTTTCACAGAAGAGAAACTATGCTTACACGGGGTAAGTCTCCTAAAAGCACGCAGCCCTTGAATAGGGAACTAGAATTTGCATCCATGTGTGCTTGACTGACATGCCATGATCTGTCCTTCAGGCACGCAGCCTCCAGCCCACAAAGAGCGTTAGGGAAATTTTAACAGGAACCACAGTTCGAGAGTCAGGTGATTTGTTCTTGTAATAATGGATTGTCCTCTTGCCTACTGCGTCTTTGTTTTCCTGTCCCCGTGGTTGCTAAACAGTAGTCTGCAGACGAACAGAGCTGGCTCCAGGGAGGAGAAGCTGGAAGGATTATATTGTGCGCGTTCACTGTTTTCCAAAGGGTTTCTTCAAGACGCATGCCATGGAACAACCATGACTGGGGAGATAAAAGCTTCATCACGGCCTATGTCACCAGCAGAGACTTTGGGGAACAAATGTTCCCGTTCAACATAATTAGCTTGGCCAGTCGGGACTGCAACTGTCAAATATGGGCGACTGTTTTTTCTTTGCCAAATCAATGAGTGAGGATCCAAAATACTAATTACGGTGCAGAAACTACCCACCACATATTACACAAGCATGTGAAGACTACCACGGTTACTCCATCTGTTTGTACCACACAGCCATGAGACATGTCAAAACAGAAGAATAAAAGCCATCAGAGTTTATGAGCTGATGTTAACCCATCCAGCTACATGTCTACTCTAGTGTATTATGGGTGTTATTTCAGGCAAGTAGAGGTTATAAGCCCTATCCTCATTAGAGAAGACAGCAATGGATAATTTGTACCTACAAAGGTAATTGAATGTTGCATATAATTTCCTTGAGAGTCTGTGGCAAATGTATGTAGAGTCTTTGAATAAAAAGCTCTTGTGGGTATTAAAAGGTTGCCTTTGGGTTAGATAATTCTATAATACTAATTCTATTGGGTCAGCCTCATTGTTTAGCGGTAATAGCATAAAACATGCCCTTCAAAACTTACCTAAGGTCAAGGCTTTTTTACAGAAAATAAAGTTTTAGGCTTTTTGAGTTTAGAGTGTATGGTGTCCGGGGACGTGAAGCAAATTTTATGTCTTGTCTTCCCTAGGACCTGGTACAGTGCATGACTAAGGTGGGCTTTTAATCAATGTTTATAGATGATTGGGCCAACATGCTGGAGAAGTAGGGGGATCCATACTTCCCATGTCTCTCAAACAAAGAGGTGCAGAAGCCAAAAGACTTTGAACACCAGAGCCTGGGAGGAAAAGAGACTGCATCCACTAGGAAGAAAATGGGAAAGCTGGAGAAAAGATAGGTGGGTAACTGTGAAATGGGGGAGGTTTAAAAAAAAAAAGGCTGCGTGGGCATGGAGGGGAGCGACCGCCTTCTGCAGAGAGACAAAGGGAAGAGAAAGAGATGTTAGGGAATTGTAGGACCATATCTGGACAGGATAAAGACCTTGGACTGAGACTGAGAGGGATCTGATCTCTAACTGTGGGGCTTTCTTCAGACTGGAGCCGGCTCCCTCTTCACACACCTGGGGAGGAGGGGAGCCAGCCTGGGTGTGATGGTAGGTCAGGGGCTCAGTCTGCAGTTGGAAAAGTGGTTCCCTTCCTGGAGCTGCACGGTAGTACAAAATCTGCCTGTGTCCACCACCCCTAGGCTCAGTGGCTGGGCTGAGGGTGCGGTCTGCAGGAGGAAAAGGCAGCTGTCTCCCTGGAGTGCTGTGGGAAAAGACAAAGCCTGCCTGAGTCCACCGTCCACCACCCCAGGGGCTTGCGGAGAGGGCGGCGGCTCTTGGTCCACAAGAGGAGAAGTCAGTCCTCCGTGTAGTGTGGTGGCACAGACAAAGCCAGCCAGGACCACATATCCTCCCACTGAGAGGTGCTTCCCCAGTGCCAGAGTGCATGGAGCGGGACTTTGAATCCTAGCCAGCCCAGGTCAGGGGAGTTGGTGAAACGAAAAGGACCCGCCTATCTGCCCCCGCGGTGCAATGATGATGACTCAAATGGAGTCCAGCTGTCCAGCTCCATGGAGAAGAGACTGGGGATCACCATTTCCCACCACCACCACCACCAAAGCGGGGCCTCAGGGATTACTCTGGGGGCCCACAGTGGAGGTGGGTCCAGACTACACCAAATCACGCCCCTTTGCACTGGGTAACTGTGTAACTACCTGAGCGGCGCACACCCTGCGGAGAGCCCCTCCCGACGAGGGATGCAGCATTGTCTGGATTAAATCTAGGTCAATTCTGGATATATAGATATATTCTCCCCGCCCCCATTTCTCCTCCTTATCTCTTCCTCCCCTAGGCTGGTTACTCTGGTTATTGGTCTGTCTAAACAGACATATTTAATCCATTGTCTTGATACACATTCTACACCATCTTCTTTACACTCCTTTCTCTCTCTCTGGAATAATCAAGCCATATAGTTTCTCTGTCTGGGTAACTTTATCTTCGTTTTGTTTGCCCCGCCTCCTTCTTTATTTTCCTTTCTCTCTCTCTGGATTAAGCCTTTTAGTCTCTCTTCCTAGTCAATATTTATTTTTTCTTCCCTCCCCCTTCCCCCACTCCTGTCATTTCTCGCTTTGTATGTGCTCTTCCATCAGCACTGCCTCCACCCTCTTCTTTACTTGTAGTTGGTGTTTTTGGGTTTTTGGTTTTAGTCTTTAGTTTTTCATTTTTGTTTGTTTGTTTGTGTCGTTTGTGTGTTTGCATGTTTTTGTCTCCTGTTTGTCTATCTGTTTTCCTTTACAGGGCTACTCCAAGGAGCAAATCAAAGCACATCTGGTGGAGGGGCCAAAATATCACTACAAGTAGGGTAATAAAATAACCAAAGTCACAACAACAGAGAGCAAGTAACAATCGCCGAAAAAACACCTCCTGAAGGGCCAGACCCTGGACAGTGTATGATCCTCCTTTAATATAGCAGTGCTCACAGGTGCAGAGCACACAACAAGCTTTTAAAACACATAAGGGACAGAAAACTAGACAAAATGGCGAAAGGGAAAAATTCAACTCAAAAGAAATTCCAGGAAGTAGCAACAGTTAATGAATTGATCAAAACCGCTATATTAAGCAATATAACTGAGGAAGGATTTAGAATAATAGTCATAAAATTAATTGCTGGTCTTGAAAAAAGCATAGAGGACAGCAGAGAATCTATTGCTACAGAGATCAAGGGACTAAAAAATTGTCATGATGAATTTAAAAATGCTGTAAATGAAATGCAAAATAAAATGGAGGTGGCCACAATGCAGATAAGAGTCAGAGGGGAGAATTGGTGAATTAGAAAATAAAATTATGGAAAAAGAGGAAGCTGAGAAAAAGAGATAAAAAAAAATCCAGGAGAATGAAGGGAGACTTAGAGAACTAAGTGATGCAATCAAAGGGAACAATATCTGTATCATAGGAATTCCAGAAGAAGAGAGAGAGTGAGAGAGAGAGAGAGAGAGAGAGAGAGAGAAAGGGGCTGAAGGTGTACTTGAACAAATCATAGCTGAGAAATTCCCTGATCTGGGGAAGGAAACAGGCATTGAAATCCAAGAGGCACAGAGAACTCACTTCAGACGTAACTTGAATTGATCTTCTGCACAACATATCATAGCAAAACTCGCAAAATACAAGGATAAAGAGAAAATTCTGAAAGCAACTAGAGATAAACACACTCTAACATATAAAGGGAGACCAATAAGACTAGTGGCAGATCTCTCTACTGAAACTTGGCAGGCCAGAAAGGAATGGCAGGAAATCTTCAATGTGATGAACAGAAAAAATATGCAACCAAGAATCCTTTACCTGGCAAGTCTGTCATTCAGAATAGAAGGAGAGATAAAGGTTTTCCCAAACAAACATAAATTGAAGGAATTCATCACCACTAAACCAGGCCTACAAGAGATCCTAAGGGGGACCCTGTGAGTGAAATGTTGCAAGGACCACAAAGTCCCAGAGACAACACTACAAGCATGAAACCTACAGATATCACAATGACTCTACACCCATATCTTTCAATAGCACTGAATGTAACGGGACTAAATGCTCCAACCAAAAGACATAATGGATTAAAAAAAATGTAACGGGACTAAATGCTCCAACCAAAAGACATAATGGATTAAAAAAAATAAGACCCATCTATTTTCTACAAGAGACTCATTTTAGACCTGAGGACACCTTCAGATTGAAAGTGAGGGGATGGAGAACTAGCTATCATGCTACTGGAAGTTAAAGAAAGCTGGAGTAACCATACTTAGACAACTAGACTTTAAATGAAAGGCTATAACAAGAGCTGGAAAAGGGCATTATATAATAATTACAGGGTTTATCCATCAGGAACAGATAACAATTATAAATGTCTATGCACCAAATATGGGAGCCCCCAAATAAATAAAACAATTACAAACATAAGCAACCTTATTGATAAGAATGTGGTAATTACAGGAGACTTTAATACTCCACTTACAACAATGGATTGATCATCTGACACATGGTCAATAAAGAAACAAGGGCCCTGAATGATACATTGGATCAGATGGACTTGACAGATATATTTAGAACTCTGCATCCCAAAGCAACAGAATATACTTTCTTCTTGAGTGCACATGGAACATTCTCCAAGATAGATCACATACTGGGTCACAAAACAGCCCTTCATAAGTATGAAAGAATTGAGATCATACCATGCATACTTTCAGACCACAATGCTATGAAGCTTGAAATCAACCACAGGAAAAAGTCTAGGAAAACCTCCAAAAGCATGGAGGTTAAAGAACACCCTACTAACGAATGAATGGGTCAGCCAGGCAATTAGAGAAGAAATTAAAAAATATATGGAAACAAAGGAAAATGAAAATACAACAATCCAAATGCTTTGGGATGCAGCAAAGGCAGTCCTGAGAGGAAAATACATTGCAATCCAGGCCTATCTCAAGAAACAAGAAAAATCCCAAATACAAAATCTAACAGCACACCTAAAGGAACTAGAAGTAGAACAGCAAAGACACCCCACACCCAGCAGAAGAAGATAAATAATAAAGATCAGAACATAAATAAACAATATAGAATCTAAAAAAATAGTAGAGCAGATCAACAAAACCAAGAGTTGGTTTTTTGAAAAAATAAACAAAATTGATAAGCCTCTAGCCAGGCTTCTCAAAAAGAAAAGGGAGATGACCCAACTAGATAAAATCATGAATGAAAATTATTACAACCAATCCCTCAGAAATACAAGCAATTATCAAGGAATACTATGAAAAATTATATGCCAACAAACTGGACAACCTGGAAGAAATGGACAAATTCCTAAACACCCACACACTTCCAAAACTCAAACAGGAGGAAATAGAAAGCTTGAACAGACCCATAACCAGCAAAAAAATTGAATCAGTTATCAAAAATCTCCCAACATATAAGAGTCCAGGACCAGATGGCTTCCCTGGGGAATTCTACCAGACATTTAAAGCAGAGATAATACCTATCCTTCTCAAGCTGTTCCAAAAAACTGAAAGGGAAGGAAAACTCCAGGCTCATTCTATGAAGCCAGTGCTACTTTGTTTCCCAAACCAGACAGAGACCCAGCAAAAAAAGAGAATTACAAGCCAATATCCCTGATGAATATGGATGTAAAAATTCTCAACAAGATACTAGCAAATCGAATTCAACAGTATATAAAACGAATTATTCACCATGATCAAGTGGGATTCATTCCTGGGCTGCAGGGCTGGTTCACTATTCACAAATCAATCAATGTGATACATCACATTAATAAAAGAAAAGATAAGAACCATCTGACCCTATCAATAGATGAAGAAAAAGCTTTTAAAAAAAATGCAGTATCCTTTCTTAATAAAGACCCTCGAGAAAGTCGGGATAGAACGGAACATACTTTAAACATCATCAAAGCCATTTATGAAAAGCCCACAGCTAATATCATCCTCAATGGGGAAAAACTGAGAGCTTTCCCCTGAGATCAGGAACATGACAGGGATGCCCACTCTCACCGCTGTTGTTTAACATAGTGCTGGAAGTGCTAGCATCAGCAATCAGACAACACAAGGAAATCAAAGGCATCAAAATTGGCAAAGATGAAGTCAGGTTTTCACCGTTTGCAGATGACATGATACTATACATGGAAAACCTTATAGACTCCACCAAAAGTCTGCTAGAACTGATACATGAATTCAGCAAAGTCGCAGGATACAAAATTAATGTACAGAAATAATTTGCATCTTTATACACCAATAATGAAACAACAGAAAGCCAAATAAAGAAACTGATCCCATTCACAGTTGCACCAAGAATGCACAATCCCAATTCACAATTGCAAACCAAGAATTAGGTTTAGGAGTAAACCTAACCAAAGTTGTAAAAGATCTGTATGCTGAAAACTATAGAAAGCTTATGAAGGAAATTGAAGATAACAAAGAAATGGAAAAACATTCCATGCTCATGGATTGGGATAATAAGTATTGTTAAAATGTCAATCCTACCCAGAGCAATCTACACATTCAATGCAATCCCAATCAAAATTGCACCAGCATTCTTCTCCAAGCTAAAACAAGTGATCCTAAAATTTGTATGGAAACACAAAAGACACTGAATAGCCAAAGTAATATTGAAGAAGAAAACTAAAGCAGGAGGCATCACAATCCCAGACTTTAACCTCTACTACAAAGCGGTAATCCTCAAGACAGCATGGTATTGGCACAAAAACAGACACATAGACCAATGGAATAGAATAGAAGCCCCAGAACTAGACCCACAAATATATGGCCAACTGATTTTTGACAAAGCAGGAAAGAACATCCAATGGAAAAAAGACAGTCTCTTTAACAAATGGTGCTGGGAGAACTGGACAGCAATATGCAGAATAATGACACTAGACCACTTTCTGACACCATTCACAAAAATAAACTCAAAATGGATGAAGGACCTGAATGTGCAACAGGAAACCATCCAAACCCTAGAGGAGAAAGCAGGAAAAAACCTCTCTGACCTCAGCCGTAGCAGTCTCTTACTTGACACATCCCCAAAGGCAAGGGAATTAAAAGCAAAAATGAACTATTGGGACCTCATCAAGATCAAAAGCTTCTGCACTGCAAAGGAAACAATCAACAAAACTAAAAGGCAACCGACGGAATGGGAAAAGATATTTGCAAATGACACATCAGACAAAGGGCTAGTATCCAAAATCTATAAAGAGCTCACCAAACTCCACACCCGAAAAACAAATAATCCAGTGAAGAAATGGGCAGAAAACATGAATAGACACTTCTCTAAAGAAGACATCCAGATGGCCAACAGGCACATGAAAAGATGCTCAACCTCACTCATCATCAGGGAAACACAAATCAAAACCACGCTCAGATACCACCTCACACCAGTCAGAGTGGCTAAAATGAACAAATCAGGAGACTATAGATGCTGGCGAGGTTGTGGAGAAACGGGAACCCTCTTGCACTGTTGGTGGGAATGCAAACTGGTGCAGCTGCTCTGGAAAACAGTGTGGAGATTCCTCAAAAAGTTAAAAATAGACCTACCCTATGACGAAGCAATAGCACTGCTAGGAATTGACCCAAGAGAGACAGGAGTGCTGATGCATAGGGGCACTTGTACCCCAGTGTTTAGAGCAGCACTTTCAACAAGAGCCAAATTACAGAAAGAGCCTGAATGTCCATCAACTGACGAATGGATAAAGAAGATGTGGTTTATATATACAATGGAATACTACTTGGCAATGAGAAAGAATGAAATCATGCTATTTGCAGCAACATGGATGGAACTGGAGTGTATTATACTAAATGAAATAAGTCAATTAGAGAAAGATAGTTATCATATGTTTTCACTCATAGGTGGATCCTGAGAAAATTAACAGAAGACCAGGGTGGAGGGGAAGGCGGGAAAAAAGTTACAAAGAGGGAAGGAGACAAACCATAAGAGACTCTTAAACACTGAGAGCAAACTAAGGGTTGATGGGGGGTGGGGGAGAGGGGAAAGTGGGTGGTGGGCACTGAGGAGCGCACCTGTTGGGATGAGCACTGGGTGTTGTATGGAAACCAATTTGACAACAAATTATATTTTTAAAAATAATAAATAAATTAAAAAGCAATGTTTATAAAATGAATGAACAAATGAATGAATGAGACATTTGTGACTCTTTGGTTTGAGTTTATAAAATTAGTTCAGTAGGTACTTCTTATTTCTACTTAAATTATTAAATCGTATTTTGTGCATTTTCCTCTAACTCACAAAATGCTTACACCTCTTTCAGTGCTGTTTCTTATATAAAGATGTCTGGGGGCGCCTGGGTGGCGCAGTCAGTTAAGCGTCCGACTTCAGCCAGGTCACGAACTCGCGGTCCGGGAGTTCGAGCCCCGCGTCGGGCTCTGGGCAGATGGCTCAGAGCCTGGAGCCTGTTTCTGATTCTGTGTCTCCCTCTCTCTCTGCCCCTCCCCCGTTCATGCTCTGTCTCTCTCTCTGTCCCAAAAATAAATAAACGTTGAAAAAAAAATTTTTTTTTTAAAAAAAAGATGTCTGGATCCTGAAGGCAAAAACAAGCTGAGTTAGGAATGGCATATATATGCCATTCCTCTCTTCTGTATCCATGGCAGACATTTTTGTTGACACCAATTTCTCCCTCGCCTCAAGACCCTTCACAGTCTGACCACCCTGGCAGCTCCCAACAATTGCCTGGATCTGGCATAAAAGATGAACCTACTGACCCTCCTTAAGCTGGGATTTCCTTTTGGTATGGATAAAATGAGAGATGATCTCAGTGAACATAATAAGACCAATTGGTGAATTTAGATTTCCTACCAAAGAGGTGATTCTACTGGCAACGCAGTTTTCTTAGAAGATAAATCTAGTTTTGCTATTTTGTTTTAGGAAGAGGACAAGGTTAGAAGAACTGTGGGGTCTGCTTGGTCCATCCAGCCTCCTGCTTAGCCAGCTTCCAAGTGGTCCTGGGTACTTAACATGTAGTTGTCCCAGCTCGTGAGTGAGGCATTTCGTGAGATATGAGAAATAAAGTATACTGTAATGATTAGATGCTGATATTTCTAAATGTGCAGTCCACTACATTGCAACCAGGAGATAAAAAAATAATATGAGAATAACTTAAGCATTTTAGAACTGAAGGTGCCTTAGCAATGGCCTCATTCAGCAGTTCTCAAACCCTCTTGGCTTCAGGACTCCTTTTCAGGCATAAAGAAATAATCTATGTCAGGCCAGTGAGAGCCTCCTGGGGACTTTGGGAACAAATTGATTGGGAGACATACCCCATCTTCCTCCAGGATTGCAGACTCAAGTTGCTGTGAGACAACTCTTCTGGCTTCGGAGAAAACGTCATCTGCAGAATGGATCCAACTTTCTAAGGAAACCCAAACTGAATGCTGTGGACAGAGCTTCAAAGACCCCTGGACCTATGGTCCAGTCATGCCTTAACTTGGACATGCTAGACAGCCCTGACTGGTTCACCTCCCAGCAAAATGACTGAAGGGATACACTTTTGCTTGTACTAGTTTTTGTTTAGATTCCCTTGCAGTCAAGGATCCTTATTTACACAAATACCCACACTAATTTTCAGGATTTGGTCTAATTTATGCAAACCACTTAGCACAAAGTGACAGGCTCCACGATCATTATTGTGCAGCTGATTGCAAAACTGGTCTTGATGCACCACCACCTCCAATAGCCAGGCTTTTCTCTTTGTGGTCTGTGTTGTGTCCCCGCTCCTTCCTCCGCTCTGACTTTGGGCTCTGCTCTGTGATTGGTTTTTGTAATGGGATTTAGCAGGCATGATCCAAGAAAAAGTTTAAAATGATCTTGGGCTACCGAGGTTGCTCTCTCTCTCTCCGCTATCACCAGGGGAAGACAAAAGGTAGTTTCTTAAAGATCAGTTTCAATGCGGAATCTGGAACCTGATCAATAAAGTTTTTATATTCCATTTCATTAAAATTGGTCTAACGTGAACTTTGAACAGTTCCTTTAGCCATGAGTGATTTCGTAACATCATGGATCAAGCATTTGGAAGATACTGGTTCCCTGAGTTGTACGGATCTTCCAAATGTCGCACATTCCGTTGAAATATCACAAATCACATATGTCAAGATTCCCACCAACCTCATTAGAAAAACTCATCATGTCATGCTCACGGAGGTGCTTATAAAAATTCAAATTCTGCAGTTGGTAACACATGCTGTCAGTTGTTTTCCTCAAAGTGATGGTCTCCCTTTGCTCATTTTGAAGAAACTGTCTTCCAAATATCCAAAACTGAATAACCATAGTTTGTCTGTAGGTAGTTTTTCAAATGGAGATCCTACCCTATGAAAAAAAGCAGTTAGTTTAGCTCTTAACCCAGTTGTCCACAAGCACTGTTCTTCAAGACAGCCAGAGTACTTCAAAATTCAGCAAAAATGCTTCCTGGATGCTTTCCATTTTGTCACACAGAAAACCGAGGGCTGTTATTCAGTAAAATTAATAATTTGGTTCATCAAGGACACTCTTCATGAAACCGGCATTTATTTTTACTTTTATTTTCAAATGATTATTTGTCCCTGTGAGTGCCTATCAGTGAAAAACAGAACGATGGCTAGAAATTCCGTACCACTGGCCTGGATCTATGCTACAGCCCAGCAGTTTGGCCCAAAGTTGCTTTTGCACTAGACATGGCAAATGTCAAAACCATTGTTCCACTACTAAATCATGAAGTGCAAAACATTATTCAAAATTTGAGTGTTTCAGCACTTTTTTTTTTTAATCTGTTGCTGAGGATTCATGGAAAAACATTCTATGGGATAGTGAATCGATGCTGATAGGGGCATGCAAGCAAACCAGCAAGCCCAGGTCATCTTTAGATTCACTCAGATTTGCAGGGCGCCTGGATGGCTAAGTCGGTTGAGTGTCCAACTTTGGCTGTCATGATCTCATAGTTCATGGGTTCAGGCCCTGTGTCAGGCTCTGTGTGGATAGCTCAGAGCCTGGAGCCTGCTTTGGATTCTGTGTCTCCCTCTCTCTCTCTCTGCCCCTCCCCTGCTCATGCTCTGCCTCTCTATCTCAAAAATAAATAAATGTTAAAAAAATTATTCACTCAAATTTGCAAACTGCAAGTACAGTTTTGCAAGTGAGAAATTAATGCGTTCTTTATATTTGCAGCGAAATATTCAAATCCATGAATTACTGTTATCTCCAGAAAATGGCACTGTTGTTGTTCTTTTGACTGACTTTTCATGCAGCAGGCATTCAGCAATGTCAACAGTACAGGATTTATTAGTTTAGCAGCTCTTCTGTGTGCTTCGCAAACCAATGAAATATTTAACCTGTGAGATGCATCAGCAGCTGCTTTGTTTCTAGCTTGCAAATCTGTATCGAACAACTTTTGACTTTTAAAGAGTTTATCACATCTGTGGTTAAAATACTCAATTCTTTTTTTCTTTGAACTTTTAATGATTGCTCTCAATGGTATCTCAATTGGTACCACAATTTTGCACACAATAATATTTGAAAATATTCTGTTGCACAGACCAGTAAGGTAATTGTTAGCATCTATAACAATGGCTCACATTATATATTTGTTATTTTCAGCTTTGCCTGTTTTGTTTTTTGCCATCTATCCTTCCCTTCCGTGAGACAGAATTCTCTGAGGTATCTGTTTTCTCTTTCAACATCTTCAACATTTAAGCAAGCCATTTTAATCTTCCCGTTATAAGCCAATGAACCATCTTTAAATATAAAGAGAATATCTTTTTTCATTTGAGAATAAAATATAAATCCTAAAATAATTTTGATAAACCTTAAATGGAGTTTTTTGAAAAAAAAAGTATAATATTGCAAAATGAGACAATAAGGTATACTCCCATTTAGTTGTGTCTTTGTGTGTATACAAGAAAAATTCATGGATTTCAAAATTTGTTGGACGTCAATGAGATTATGATTGTGAGGGTACAGTAGAAGTATTGAAAAAGTGTGAGTTCATCTCTGGAAAGATACATACTTACACCTTAAACTTACTACCTCTGACAGGTGCAGGCACCATAGGAATATTCAAGCATATATTCAATTATCCATTAAAGTGATGATGTCAACACTTGTCCTGTAGTTTGGAGAACTATTTGTGAGGGAATGACTGTAAAAGACAAATGTGTTTTAAAATTACTGTGAAAATCAGAGCTTCTGGGTGGCTCAGATGGTTAAGCGTCAGACTCTTGATTACAGCTCAACTCATGATCTCGGAGTTAGTGACATTGAGTCCTTGGTAGGGCTCTGCACTAACAGCACGGAGCCTGCCTGGGATTCTCTCTCTTTCTGTCTCTCTCTCTCTCTCTCTCTTTCTCCCTCTCTCTCTCTCTCCCTCCCTCTGGCCATACCCTGCTCATGTGCTCTTTCTCTCAAAACAAATTTAAAAAATTACTAGGAAAATAGTTTCGAGCTCCTAGACCCCCTACAAGGCTTGTAGGAAACCTACAGTTCCCCTAGACTGTACTCTGAGAAGTAGTAAACTCCTTTATATTTTGGAGACAGAAAAAGAGACAGACCAAAAAAAAAAAAAAAAAAAAAAAAAAAAAAAAAAAAAAAAAAAAAGGCACTTACCTAAATTAGCTCCAAAGGTAGAATTATCATATAAATCTCCTGCCTTCCACTACTATAGAGTGCCTTCTCTGTCTCTCTTTCTGTCTCTCTCTCCTCAACCTTTTTGTCCCAACATTCCACTGAATTAAAAGTCCCAAGAAGATAGAAATCTTCATATTCATCTCTGAGTGTCCCAGCACTTACCAACTAGAGCAAATTGATACCCAGTAACTGATTTGTTGTTTTGGATTCAAGATTTGGTGATAAGAGATTGCTTTTGTATGCTCACATGAAAATCAAGGCTCAGTTAAAATTACCATGACTTTTAGAGATAAACTAAGAGTTCCTCTAATTTAATCTTTGGCCATAACACAATCTTTCCATTTTTGTTTTTAGTAAAAATGGCATTCAATTACTAATGAGAAAATCTAGCTGAGCTAACTTAAACCACAAGTTAGGGGGACGTGGGTGGCTTAGTTAAGCATCAGACTCTTGATTTCGGCTTAAGTCATGATCTCACAGTCATGGGATCCAGCTCGGCCTGAGATTCTCTTTCTCTCTCTATCATAAATAAATAAACAAACATTTAAAAACAAAATAAAAAGTACTCACAAGTTAGTTCATAGGCTTAGGTAACTAACTATAAGTCCAGTGATGGGTTTGGCTTCAGGAACAGGCGATTCCAGGAGATCAAACAATATCGCCAGATACGACCACCGGTCAGATCTCATTTCTCTTCTCGTGGCATTTTGGCTTTATTTCTATAAAGATTCCTTCCACGAGTGAGGGAGGAAAACTTCTAGCAGCCCAAAGCTATATCTGTACAGTCTATAATTCAAAGACAGAGACGTGCTTTCTCTCTCCTAACATTCATTTGTCAGTCACATGAAAGAACTTTTATTAATGTTTCCAGGGCTCACATGCATATCCCTGGAAGAATTAGTGAGGTTAGGAGGATGGGGTTCTATGATTGGCCCAGACTTTAATATGTGCTCACCTCTGAAGACAGAGATAAAATAGACCACACTTGTGACTCCCCTTCTAATTTTTCATGGAGTGAAAGTGGGTACTAAAGAAAAAACTGCTGCATTTTAACTTACAATATTTTTATGACCAATATACATATACTTCATAATACCAAAAAAAAAGGAGCATGAAAATCACCTGCAATGCTACCATACACAGAGATTGCAAGAGAAAAATGCATGTGTATATTTTCAGTTTTTCTATGGATTGAAAAAGGAAAAAGATACAAGTTTTTAAGTTCAATATATATTTGGGGTGCCTGGGTGGCTCAATCAGTTAAGGGTCTGACACTTGATTTCAGCTCAGCTCATGATCTCACGGTTAGTTAGTTCAAGTACCACGTTGGGCTCTGTGCTGACAATGCTTGGGATTGCTGCTTGGGATTCTCTCTCTTCTCTCTCTCTGCCTATCCCCGGCTAACGTGTGCTCTCTCTCTCTAAATAAATAAATAAATAAATAAACATTGAAAATTTTTAATAAAATAAATTAATATATAGTCAACCATTTCCTCCCATTGCAAAATATTCTCCATAACCTAACTGTAATGACTGGTTCAAAGAGCAATCTTGGGAGATGCTCACAAACTTTCCTCTTCCATAAGAGTAATTTTGATCTTCTTTTTGTAGGTGAAGTTACTATTTTCTCTGCAGCGTGCCTTGGTGTTTAGGTAAGGCTATAGGGTGGACGCTGAGCATCTCATGGAAAGCCTTTACTTCCCTATGCCCCCAAATAAATTCATATTCAAATATTGAATCTGGGGCAAGATTACAGACATACCAGCATGTGCCCGGACTTGCAGAGGTTTGAAAGAAAGCTTGGCTGGAGGCCCGTCTCGCTCCTGCCATGTGGCTGAGCAGGCTGTGAGGCCAGAACCTCACACGTGCATGAATGCTGGAAGCGGTGAGCATGGTGAGCAATATCCTGACTTGATTATTTCAGATTCTTGTTACTTGTTAAATAATGGAACAGGAACAATCCACAGCAGGCGTCCTTGAAGTTACAGGGAGCCAGTCATGCCTAGGAGAAAAAGTCTGTGAAAATGTCCTTCTTTCCTTGCACAAATACAGCCAGATGCGAAGACCTTCAGTGAAAGTCTTCCCGATTGAGCTATGGAAATGGATGTGTTGCATGTGCTCCATTGTGAGACAGGATTCTCTTAAGCAGTATGCCGGTAAATGTTCAGCAACAAAATAAAGAAAACAAAACAGTATTTCTAAGCGTTTGCCAACATCTATGGTATAAATACTCCCGCAATGTTTAGTTTTCAATTGTCAACCTGACATCACTGAATGTGGTTTTAGGAAGAGAATCAGGCATTTGACTTCGATCACCTGGCAAAAGCCTGCAGCAGCACAACATTGATTCAGCCCTTCCCTTCAACCACGTGTTTAGTGAGTTCCTCTGCGGTGTCAGACCTGGTGCTAGCCTCTGGGGGTTCAATAGTGAGCAAATTGTTCCCGCTCACTTGGATTTGTAACGTAGTGGAGAAGAGAGACGTGAATCAAACATTCACTAAAATAAAAGTCACACTAAAGTAGGTACTAAGAGGTTGTTACCTTGTCTGGGATCAGAGAAGACTCCCCTGACTGTTATTTGTCCGCATGCCAGGGTAGGATACTGGTTTCAAGCCAGAGGGAAAAGCAGCTTCTAATATCTGGGTGTCACCCCTTTTCTCTTGATAACCAGATCCTTGTATTAAACCCCCATATCTGAAATATCTAGGGTGGATTCTCTTTTCCTGACTAGACTCTAGATGATGTACTGAGGAAGTACATTTGAATTGAAATCTGTGAATATCTTACATTGGCTTTCTCCCCAAGCCTCAAAACCTTGAGACAAGGATTTGAAGAAAAAGTAGGGGAGTGGAGAAGTAAGACAAGGGACAGAAGGAAGTAATTAAAGCATGCGTTATCAAGCAAACTAGCACCGTGAGCATCTTGAGCTGAATTCTACCTGGGACTCTGAAAGAGTGTGTTGAAAATGCCCCTCAGACTTATTTAAGGAGAGAGACAACTCCCAACAGCCATCTGTTGAGGGCTGCTTCTGAGGGGTGTAATTCCCCAGCATTTTTGGCATGCAGTAAAAATGGAAAGTGTGCACACTTGTGGCCAAGGAAGACCACAGGCAAGGAGACTCAGGGATGGCATTTGGAAGTCGGGTCAACTGGTCTAGAAATGGTCAGTGCCAAAGGGATTTGTGCAGGGCACTGATAATGTCTGCTACAAGTAAGTAAAAATAAATTGGTGTGTGTGTAGAACCATGAATGGTAAGTGAACACCTTTGTAGAAAATGTATTCCAAGTTGTTGAGTTGGCTCAAATACTACAAGTATGCATAAGTAGTTCATCATTCTATACCGGGCTTCAGCTAAATATGTTTGGACACCACTGTAATAATAGCAGCCCTAAACCAACCTGAGTTATATTGCTACCCACAGATAGCTCTTGAAATTTCCAACCTTTGACCTTTGAAAATGTGCAGTTGGTAAGGATGTGTTGTATTAATATCATGTGTCAAACCTTCTCTCTGACATTTCCCTCTTTCACTAAAGCCTTTTATTTTGTCTCCAAACTACCTTCACTTCTTCTGCCTATACGTTTTCACAAACTCTTCTACGTTTCTAGGATGCTTCTGCCTTCCTCCTCCACCCTCCCCCACACGCAAAATCACACAATCTGTCCAGTGAACCCCCCATTCATTTTTCCATACCCAGGTCCAGCATCAGCCCCTCTGTAAAGCTTTCTCTGAGCCTCAGGATCAGATAAGCTTAGCTTTCCTACAATCCATTTCACATAGCAGCATGTGGTCAAGAACAAGAACTTGAGAAACAAACTACCCTCCCTTTTTATTCAGGTAAAGTTGATGGGACACAAAATTAACCATCTTAAAACGTGCAATTCAGTAGAATTAGTACATTCACAATGTTTTGCAACCATCATCTCTAACCAGTTCCAAAACATTTTTAACACCCTAAAAGGAAACCCTGTACCCATGAAACCAGTAACTGCTTTCTAAGAGTTCATTTATCCTGGATATTTCATGAAAATGGAATTATACCAATATGCAACTGGCGTTCGTGTCTCACTTCTTTCACTTGGCATGTTTTCCAGGTTCCCCCATGTTGTAGCCTATGTTAGTACTTCATTTTTATGACTGAAGAATATTCCCTTGTATGGATATGCATACCCTTGTATGGATTCCCTTGTATGTATGTACAAATAGGTTTGAAAACCTATTTCCAATACTTCTGGGTATCCACTTAGGAGTGGGATTTCTGACTCACATGGTAATTCTATGCTTAACTTTTTGAAGAACCATTGAACTCTTTTTCACAGTAGTTACACCATTTTACATTCCCATCTTCGAGGTAAGAGGGTCTAATTTCTAGAACTGCCCAGTCTTGAATATCGGTCCAGCTGCGTACTAGCTGTGCAGTCTTGGGCAAGTTACTTTCTGTGCCCAATTTCTATCATGGATAAAGAAGAGTAGAATTGTACCTACCTTATATGATTGTTTGAAGGATCGATTAAGTGTATAAGTGTATGTAAAACACCTAAATACTGCCTGGTCCATAGGAAGCACCAAGTGTTAGCTATTTTAGTTATTTACTGCTGTTAGAGCACTCATTATTCTCCATGAAAACTCAAGACATATCTCCACTTTTTAGCAGCATACCTGGCAAACAGAATATAGTCAACAAGTGTTTGGAGGTTGAAATGGATGGTAAAAGCTAAGGAACTTTTCAAAAATAAGTAGGTAGAAATTTAAGCCACATTAAATATTGAAATATATAGCAACAAGTATTTAAACTGTGTGATACTCACATAACAATAGATACATAGATACGTATTTTGTAGGTAACAATCAAGTGGTCCATGATAGACCCTACTATATAAGTTTTTTTCTTCAAAAAAAAATGTTAATGTTTATTTATTTTTGAGAGAGAGAGAGAGAAAGAGAGCAGGGGCAAGAGAGGTGCAGAGAGAGAGAGAGAGGAAGACACAGAACTCAAAGCAGGCTCCAGGCTCCACACTGTCAGCACAGAGCCTGATGCAAGGCTGAAACTCATGAACTGTGAGATCATGACCTGAGTCAAAGCTGGATGCTTAACTGACTGAGCCACCCAGGCACCCCTATAAGTTCTTAATATATGGCAGGCGTATGATAAATTATAAAGAAGTATGAATTATAAAAAGTTCTGTATCTAACACCATATACCAGGGTCAATCCAGATGAATGTGAATTTTTATTTAAAATTAAATTACACAAAATTACAAGAAAATTTAGGCAGGGGCACCTGGGTGGCTCAGTTGGTTGAGCATCCCACTTTGGCTCAGGTCCTGATCTCATGGTCTGTGAGTTCGAGTCCCAGGTCGGGCTCTGTGCTGACAGCTCAGAGCCTGGAGCCTGCTTCGGATTCTGTGTCTCCCCCTCTCTGCCCCTCCCCCATCATGTTCTGTCTCTCTATCTCTCTCTGTCAAAAATAAATAAACATTAAAAAAAATTTTTTTAAAGAAAATTTAGGCAAACATATTTGTCTCTCTACCTGTGGAGATAAAAGTATGGAACAAATCTCAAAGGAAGAGAGCAATGAATTTGGTTATTATAACAGAAAAAGGCTCTGCTCTTCAAAAAATAAATGAAATAAAAAGGCAAGCAAACAGAAAAAATAACATAAATATTACAAAGTGTTTATATCCTTAATGTAGAAAGAACTGTTATAAGTCATTAAGGAAAACAGCACGGCAGTAATAGAAAAATAGGGGAAAAAGTAGTTTTTTAAAATAATTTCCAAAGGAAAAATGATAACCAAAAAACAAATTTAAAAAAAATCATGAAAATGAAAATATCTTATTCTATTAAGAAACAAAGAAATGTGAAATAAAGGAGAAGCCATTTTTACCCAATAAATTAACTGGACTTTAGACACTGATAAGCCTCAGTG
The DNA here is from genome assembly GCF_016509475.1 of Prionailurus bengalensis. Lineage (NCBI taxonomy): Eukaryota > Metazoa > Chordata > Mammalia > Carnivora > Felidae > Prionailurus > Prionailurus bengalensis. Next base: position 476,149 of record NW_025091156.1, read on the forward strand.
ACAATGTGGGTACACTGAGATGGGGCTGTCACATATTGCTGATCGCTGTGCAAATTGTTGCAAATTTTCTGGAAATTCTAGAACTTCTTTTAATACAATCATATATTCTTGTTTATGCCTGGTTTCTTCTACAAGTTTAATGTTTTTGAGATTCATCCATGTTATTGTGTATATCAGAAGTCCTTTCTTTTAGTTGTGAAGCAATGTTCTGTAGTGTGAATACACAACAAATTGTTTATCCATTACTATTGGTGAACATTTGGGTGGCTTCTAATTTGGGGCTATTACAGATAAAGCCCATTATGAACATTCTTGAACAACTCCTTATTTGGACACATGTTTCATTGGTGGGGGGGGGGGGGGCGGTAAATACCTAAGAATGAAATTGCTATATTGTATGGTAAATATACATTGCAGTTTATAAGAAACTGTCAAACTATTTTCCATTTTCTGAAATATTCGACTAATTTATATTTCTACCAATAAGGTATGAGAGTTGAAGGAGTTCCATTTCTTCACCAACACTTAGTATTGTCAGTCTCTTAATTTAGGCAATCTATTTGTTGTGGGTTTTTTAAAATGTTTATTTAGTTTTGAGAGAGAGAGAGAGAGTGAGAATGCGAGTGGGGGAGGGACAGAGAAGGGGAGACAGAGGATCCCAAGTGGGCTCCACGCTTACAGCACAGAGGCCAGTGCAGGGCTCAAACTCTTGAACCATGAGATCATGACCTGAGCTGAAGTCAGGTGCTTAATCGACTGAGCCACCCAGCTGCCCCAGGATCTTTTTGTTTTAAAGTAAGAATATTTTTTGGGTGGTGTTGTGTTTGTCATATTGCCTCCCATCTTGGCCATGATGTCTGGTTGTTTCATTCTTAACAGACTAAAGGCAGAGCAAGTTCAGGTGGCCAAAACCTGATCTTTCCAACCTTTCATCAATTGGTTCATCTACTGAAGGCCTTTGACTGAATCAATTATTTTATTAGGGAGTACAAAATGATAATTTAAAAAATTCTCTCATTCTTTCCATATTTTTACCTAGAAGGTTCCCATAAGCCACAACTTTCACATACTGACCATAGCTATTTTGTTGCCCTGAAAGAGCATCTACACAGGAAACAGGAAAAATCCTTATTCTTTCTCTTAAGTTGCCAATAAATGGAATTGTCAATAATTTTTTCGAAGAGTTTTCTCTTGACTTGGGAAAATGTTCACAATATAATGTTGAGTAAGCAAAGCAGGATAAAGCTATATTTAGTAAGAGCATTCGTTTTCTCTGCTTTATGGGATTGTAGGTAGTTCTTAATTAAACTACACTTACTATATTTTCCTAGTTTCAATGACGAGCAATACTTACAAAATCTGTCCAAAAAAGTTATTATAAGTTTGCTGACTTATTCGATGGATGGCTGGATCAAGTTTTTTCAACATTTCCCATTTTCACAGTTGTTTGAGGCTGTGTAGTGCACATATTATAAAGGGGGTGAAGAGCATTAGACAGGGAAAAGGCAGAGGTTCCATTAAGCCAGCTCTTGAGTTTCTCCGATCTAATCCATTTTCTTCCTTTAGGTCCTGACATCTTTTAAGAAGAAGTGAGATAGAATGGGCTGGACTATAAATAAAACTGCTGCTGGCAAGAAGAAAACATGAGGGGTTGCTACCATAAAATCCCACCATGAAAACTTGAAAAGAAAAATGCCTCAGGTAAAAGGCCTATGTTCCTGCTTGTTGATAAGTAAAGATATTTAGAGACATAACATCACCTCTGATCTCTCTAATGTTTTTATAGCTCATGCTGATATTTAGGTATTTGGGATATGTCAAAATCCAATTCTGTTACACACTGAATCGGTCAACATGCTCCAAAGAGTGCCATTTATTGTTGTGTGTGTGTCTTTTAAGTGTTCAAATCTGTGCACCAAATGAATTCCGCTTTATAACAAAACAACTCAGTGAGGGATCTTTATGCGAGACAAATACTGATTGGAAAATATGGCTTCCTTTGATCCAAGCACCCAGGTCTTCCCTGGAGCCATGGCTTATTTATGGAAGTTGAAGGCTAGCATTTTCACCTTTAGCATTTGATTGTTAGAATCTCAGCCTGGCATACAAAAATCTGAACTCACATTTTTTCCCCCTCTACAGGCTATTTGTTCTTTAGTGCAGCTTTCATTTCTCTTTGGAGACATTCTCTTTGGCCGATTCAGCACCATTAGACTACAAAATGCCTCAAAGCATCAAATGATGTTTATTGAGATTGACAATCTCTGGGAAGCAGACTTTCATTCTGGTTTGACTGAATCGAGTATTTCCCCCATGACAGTCACCCATGCAATTATTTGATCAGAGAGAGGCTTCATGCTGTTTACCAGCGTGGTGATCCCAGAAGTGAACATCATGAAAGGATTTCTCACTTTAGAGAAAGATACTGATATTTCAAGTGGCTACTATAAGCTAGACTTTTTTGTTGTGGCTATTTGTTTGTTTTCCTCCAGCAACCACATCCAGTTTTCCTCTAAAGAATGAGCACTCCACATTTGTAGTCATGAGGTTTAGGTATGACTGACTTCATCTTTCTGGGGATGGGCTTCCATAGCTTTCAAATAAATGTACTTCTTTTCTCTTACTATAGTGATTGATTTGAGAAGAGGCAGGTAAATAAAGCACACTGATTCCAGGTACTGAGAGAAGTTATCTCCTTCTTCCATGGAAACCACCAGAGGACAGAACTTTCTTTTGGCTAGACAGTAAAGCATGAGGATGTATGGCCTAGAACTTCCTCAGCAATTGTTGAAAGATGAGGTGAGCCATTCTGGGAACACGGTCAATGCCCAGAGGAGGCACACGACACTGAGGTAGATTACTCGTGACTCCATAAACTCTGGACCAAAGCTCCTCCGGATGTTTTACAGTGAGTGAGCCATTAAATGTGTCTATATTTCTTAAGCTAAGTTGGATTGAGTTTCCTGTTGTTTGCAATCCAAGATTCTTAGCTAATGAGGAGAAGTCAGTCTAATGTTGGCTCCTTTGGCAAGGCCAACACAGGAGTTCAGGCTATTGATTCTGTTTATAAGGAGTTCAGAATCAGGAAAGACGAATACTTGGTGAAAGAAGTAAAAATATTAGTTATATCTTGGGGAAAGGCACAAGGGAGCTTTCCGGGTGGCTGGAAATGCTCTGCATCTTGACCTGGAGAGTGGTTACACAGGTGTAGACATATATAAATATTCATTAATCTGTACACTTAGCATTTGCACATAATATCACTGCATATCACTGCACATATATTATACCTCAACTTAAAAAAATCTTTAGCTAATTGAGAAAGAATATTTGACCAAAAATGGCAGCCAGACTGAATTGTTGCTGTAGCTTCCAATAGTACCAAGAAGCAAATTGCTTTATCAAACTTCAACAAAAAACCACGTCATCAGATGCATCTCTGGCAGGAGGGTATCTGTAGATGCATGACATAATTTAGATGCACACACTTTGGGAAAAATCTCTGTATACACATCCATCCATACATCCATACATACAATACACATCTTAGGTGCATATGTAGCCTGTATTATATATGTGCATGTATATGTATAAATGTACATTTTTGAATCTATATGCTCCTAGTATGTGTGTATGTGTGTACATATATATACACATATGTATATACACACATACACATACATTTTGAGGAATACACACACAAACACACATGTATACACACACATACATAATACATTTGAGGAACATACAGAGTCAAACCAAGATGTAGTGACCAAAAAGAACTGTGCTATGAAATAATTTAGTGTTCACTCTTGAAATCATTTTTTTTTTTTTTGGTCAAAGGGCAGGAGTAGATGTCATAACTTTGAGCTTGTATTGTTTCCAAAAGAAAGAAACAATGCATTTCACTGGCATACTCAGTTGCTTCCAAACAAGGCTCGCCTCTGACAGACAAGTGACTCACAAATTCATCTTTTTACATGAAATTTATGTTGCACTTAATTTTTCTCAGGGCCAAAGCTATAAATAGAAATCAGGTCATTGTATCATGACAATAAAATTATGATTATTTATGCACATTGGAGATGAGAAAGCGACTTGCCTTCATAAATTACCTTTTTTCCATGATTCATTGAATTCTTCCTGACCCATGAATAATGAGGTCCCTAATTTCCTACAAAGAATTGGAGAAATGAAGACAAATTGAGGGTGGGAGGAGCCTGGAGGAAAATTATTAAATTAGGGATTTACATTTTTACATAGTAAGTGTATGGAGAATGTTCCATGGCAGTCTGTACTAAATCGATGCTGCATAATGTGGAAAATAGCAGCCTGATGATTCTTTATTTCCCTTGACAAGTGTAAATGCTGTTATTCTAACAATGGCACCAAATACTTTTTGGAGACTGCTTGTTATATTAAAAAAAAAGCCTCCTTTAAGAAGCTCTTACGTTAGTAGCATGTGCAATCCTACCAGCTTTCATACACCCTCAGCAAAAGTCTGTTTTGCCTGTCACAGGCTCTCTTTGCTCCTGACTGCAAAATAAGCATTTAAAAATGGGGTTTTTATTAAAATCATGAAATGTTCAAATAAAACTGGACTCTACTCTGTGAAATGCAACATTCACCAATGGAAAAAGTCCATGAACAAGAATAGTCCAATGTTATTATATAACATCATGGAAAGAAGAAAGAAATGTTGACCATTTTTCTTAAACTATGTACCAATAAATTCCTTAAAATGTAAGTTGCCGGAGTCATCCTCTGTCTCCTCTAGAGAATGAGAAATAAGGATGATAAGCATTAATAGAAGAGAAATGAGTAACACTATTATAAAATAATCTCACATTTTATTATGCCAATAAATTCTAAAAGTGTCATCATCATTTCCAATTTTATAGAAGGGCTGCAGTGTGATAAAATACAAAACAAATATGAGATTTCTTTCATTTTAAAAGTACTGTTGGATCCACTATAGGTAGAATTTTATTTTTTTTTTCTCCAACAAAAGGAAAACAATAAGTGCAGTGAAATGGAGATCCTTGTTTAATTAAAAAAAAAAAAAAAGAGGATTTTCTGCTCTCACACTGTAAGATCTTTGCATTTCAGACTCTACTAACATGACATTCATCATCATTTGGGTAAGTGCTTAGTTAAAGTCTTCCCTTGTGGCTTCAGATTGAGAACAGCATCTGATCAGCAGCCTTGGTTTCACACTGGCACAACTTCTCATTAAAATACATATGAAGACGTGGTGCGAGGTGAAAAATCAGGGCAATAACCCAAACTAGGACTGATGGCCAACCTAAGCCAATATTTTATATAAATTCCCACTTACTTAGTAATGCCTTTTTAATAGGATGTGAATGACCTTTATCTGTCAGACCTCTCTGAAATACCAGATTAGACATTTTAGTAAACTAAGCTATGTCCCCTGCCTCCACCTTACAGGTGTTCTTTTGGAAGCAGACATTGGTGGCATTCTCCTTCCGTTCTTTCTAGCTCCCTCTCTACCCCAGTAAGGTCTCTCTCTTTGACGTCGGATAAGAGATGAAAGCTCCCAGCAATCAAATGGGAGAAGACAAAGGAAGTGCCCCCATGGTACTAGCTGAAAATTGTACTTGTTCATTTATTTCATGAAACACTTGGCAGTGGTAATAGGCTAAGATCACATCGTGCTGCCAGAGATGCACTTGATGCAGGCATCGATAATGGAGCTGGAAGCTGTACGTGTGAATTTATTTTCCCAGGTTATATCTTAGTCCTTCATCAAGGCTATTGGCACAAAATAAGAGCCTCTAGTAAGACACTCATATGTTGAGGCACCTGGCTGGCTCAGTTGGTAGAGCATGTGAGTCTTGATCTCAGGGTTCTTGATTTCAGGCGAGTTCGAGCCCCATGTTGGGTGAAGAGATTACTTAAAAATACAGTCTTAAAAAAAGACCCTTGTATGTTTATAGCATACAACCAGGAGTATGGATTGAGTGGCAATCCCTACACCCTGGTGAATAGCAAACAAAAGATCTGATGGACTCTGTCATTCCTATAGGCAAAAAACAGACAACCTCAAAACCCCCCAGGAATTTATGAAAAATATGGCAGGAAGGGAAAAGAAACCATTACCCTGGAAACTCAGAACTAGCCTCTGAAAATGATTCACCACAAAAACAGGGTGAAAATTTAGAAAATCGGCGTCCTCACTTGAACCACAAGAAGTTTGCCATGAGGAAATCATACTGAAATGAAAATAAGATGGAACACAATGAAACATGAGATTAATGGGCTAAAGAGGGACAAGGAGAAAATTAAAATTGCAATGGCAGAATGAAAAACTTGTGAGAGGATCAAAATGAAGATAGTCACTGTTGAAAATTAAATCATTGTGGGGGGAGATGAGGTTAAGACACTCTTCCATTCTCAGAAGCAAAGGACAAAGACATTAAGACAATTCAGTGAATTTGGAATGGAGATTATACTTAATCATTTACAGGTACTTCTGAGGAAAGAGCCAGACTATTTTGAATAGAAGAAATCCTGCATAAGTTTAAGGAAGTAAACCTTCTATGACTGAAAGAAAACAACCAATAGCGAACCCTGTGTATAAAGCTGTGAAAGAGGTTGCCATTGTTTAAGGTAACCAGCATATGCCTGGAGACTTTTTGAGTTGCAAGAATAAATATATACATCCTAAGAGAGCCTAGCAAGGTAGTGGGATGAGGTGGGGTTGTGGTGGGGAGAGGCCAAGTACAGGTAACACAAAAATTGAATTTAACACCAGATGTCTCCTTAGCAGGAAATATGAATGTCTGTAGTATTTTATGGAGAAAATATTTTAATACAAAATTGGCCCTAAAAGGGTAACATATATCTTTATTAATCATTTCTTCAAATTGTCTTTGTGACCCGAGAAATATCTAGGGAAAATGCTATTTTATAGAACTGCTCAACCTTTCCCTGAAGGCCAGAGGTGAGGAAAAGGGCGAAGAAGAGAAGGCCTTTGACCTTTTGGAGATGTCAACCAATGAAAGACAAAACTGCAAGCTGCAAAATAAAATATGTGCCTTGGGACACCTGGGTGGCTCAGTTGGTTGAGGGGACAAATCTCGGTTTCAGCTCAGCTCATGATTTCATGATCTGTGGGATCAAGCCCCGCGTCAGGCTTCGGGCTTTGCACTGACAATGTGGAGCCTGCTTGGGATTCTCTTTCTCTTCCTCTCTCTCTCTCTGCCCCTCTCCAGCTCATGCATGTGTGTGCACTCTCTCTCTATCTCCAACTAAATAAACATTTTTTTATAGTGCATTTATTTGGGGTCTTAAAGATTGCAATCCAAGAGGGGCGCCTGGGTGGCTCAGTCGGTTAAGCGTCCAACTTCGGCTCAGGTCATGATCTCGCGGTCCGTGAGTTTGAGCCCCGCGTCAGGATCCGTGCTGACAGCTCAGAGCCTGGAGCCTGTTTCTGATTCTGTGTCTCCCTCTCTCTCTGACCCTCCCCCGTTCATGCTCTGTCTCTCTGTCTCAAAAATAAATAAACATAAAAAAAAAAAAAGATTGCAATCCAAGAGACACAGATTCCACTGAAATCAAAAGCATGTTCTGGGGTGACAAAGAGGTTAGAGCTTTTGAAGAACAAAGAGGAAATTTATATAAGTTGTTTTGAATGAAATGAAACAAGTGCTGGTATGGCTACAGTTACACTAATCTATAGGTGGCTGGTTGCTAGGGCTAGTGTTAGGTGGAAAGTTCATTTGTGTCCATTCTTACCTATAGCAGATATCTTGGCCTTGGGCTGAGTTCAGAAAAATTTCTGAGAATTTGAGATGGAAGACATGTATAAGTCCCACCTCCTCAATGTCCTCCTGGCTTCATTTTAAATAACCCTCTTAGCATTGCTTACTCCATTTTTTTCTGGGTTGTCAAAGAGGACAACCAATATTTTCCTAACAGTTCCGTGATGATTAATTTTACGTGTTAACTTGAATGGGCTAAGGAAGCCCAGACAGCTGATAAAATATTATTTCTGGGTGTATGTGTGAAGGTATTTTAGAAGAAATTAACATTTGAATAGCTGAACCAAGTACAGATGGCTCTCCTAAAAATGAGTGGGTGTCATCCAACTTGTTGAGGGCCTAAAAAGAACAGAAAAGTGGAAGGATGGTGAATTATTTCTGCCAGAACTAATACATCCATCTTCTCCTGGACTGGGACATTGGCAGTCCTAGATCCCACCCTTTGAGACGTGAATTCTTAATCATTTACAGGTCCTTCTGAGGACTGAATTCTACCACTGGTTTTCCTGGTTCTCCAGCTTCCACTTGGATTTCTCAGCCTCCATGATTGCATGAGGTTATTCCTATAATACATCTCGTCTTGTATGTATGTATGTATCCCATTTGCTCTTTGTCTCTAAAGAACTCTGAAAAGAACTCTGAATTGAACAAGTTCAATAACGTGTTTGGTATGGAAGTTGCAGGGGGGTGGGTGGGGAAGAGAATTCTTTCTTTTGCATTATACAAATGCCAACACGTGGTTTCTGCTGTCTCAATGTTTTCAGCACAAAGACCTGACACTCTCTATTTTCACGATCTTTAATTTTTGAAAAAAGGGTTTGGATAATTGGTAGTTTTTTCCTTAACTGTTTCACAGAAGGTAACAGTGTAAGCCTTCTGACCTTAGGCTTTTCAACATAAGGTTTTTATTCATCAATTTGATTTCTTTATGTAGGTCCATTAAGATTTTCTTTTTTTTCATATTTTTTTAATGTTTGTTTATTTTTGGGGAGAGAGACAGAGTGCAAGTGGGGGAGGGGCAGAGAAAGAGGGAGACAAAGAATCTGAAGCAGGATCCAGGCTCCTAGCTGTCAGCACAGAGCCCAACACGGGACTCGAACCCAAGAACCACGAGGTTGTGATGTGAGCTGAAGTTAGACACTTAAGAGACTGAGCCCAGATTTTCTATTTCTTTTCAAGTCAGTTATGATCACTTGTATCTTTCTCAGAATTCACCAATTTGTATACAGGAGTACTGATGCATAGGGGCACTTGTGCCCCAATGTTTATAGCAGCACTCTCAACAATAGCCAAACTGTGGAAAGAGCCTAAATGTCCATCAACTGATGAATGGATAAAGAAATTGTGGTTTATATACACAATGGAATACTACATGGCAATGAGAAAGAATGAAATATGGCCCTTTGTAGCAACGTGGATGGAACTGGAGAGTGTTATGCTAAGTGAAATAAGCCATACAGAGAAAGACAGATACCATATGGATTCACTGTTATGTGGATCCTGAGAAACTTAACAGAAACCCATGGGGGAGGGGAAGGAAAAAAAAAAGAGGTTAGAGTGGGAGAGAGCCACAGCATAAGAGACTCTTAAAAACTGAGAACAAACTGAGGGTTGATGGGGGGTGGGAGGGAGAGGAGGGTAAGTGATGAGTATTGAAGAGGGCATCTTTTGGGATGAGCACTGGGTGTTGTATGGAAACCAATCTGACAATAAATTTCATATATTAAAAAAAATAAAAAAATAAAAAATAAAAAAACAATACACCGATTTCTACAAAGACAGAGTTGTATTTAACAGACTTATACATGGAATTGTACATAATATTCTCATATTGTCTTTTAGTCTTTGTAGAGTAGATAGCATGACACTTCTTTCATTTCTTATTTCGATCATTTTTGTCTCCTCTCTTCATCTCTTCATTAGTAACTAAAGGCTTATCAATTTTGTTAATTTTTCTAAAATGCACACTTTCAGTTTCCTTGAATTTCTTTATTGTTTTTTCCATTTTCTATTGCATTGACTGCTGCTCACTTTTTCTTTTTGTTCTTCTTTTTTAAATTTCTTAAGATGGAAGCTTCTATTATTGATTTGACACCTTTTTTATGGGTTCTGTTGTATTTTTTTTTTTGAGAGAAAGTGCGCATGCGTACGCATGATGGGGAAAGAAGCAGAGGGAGAGGGAGAGAAAGGGCCCCAAGCAGGCTCCATGCCTAGTGCAGAGCCAGGTGCAGGGCTCCATCAGACCACCATGAGATCACAACCCGAGCTGAAATCAACTGACTGGGCCACGCAGGTGCCCCCTTTTATAAGCATTTGATGCTATAAATTTCTAAGTTCTCCTT